>NW_028300745.1:12500-181315 GCF_049724085.1 Artemia sp. Qi Xiang Cuo
ATACAGAAAAAAAAAAATATTATACTTAATTTTGATGCCACTGGGGTGTTATATGGAAAACAGGTAATACCAATAAAAAGAAACATCTATAGGCGTTGGTTTCTCTCAGTGGTAGGAAAGGAATGTATCCGTATCCATATTTTGAAACAGTCTTGGAACGACACGATACAAGTTCGATCTCGACAATTTTGCAAGAATGTAATCATGTTATCTGCCAAAAAACCCAAATAAGGATTCCATACGAAGTGAATGATTTTTCTTAGGCATAAATAAATGCGGCTCTTATAATATTTAAAGATCTCAGCTTGGACCAGTATTTAGACTGGTCCTTTGATTTGGTAACTTCTAAGAACACATGATAAGGAAAAACAAATCTAAGTCTATGCGGGGCTCATTTGATAAATTTATACAAAAGTTCACTGCCGTGGCATATTCAGAATCTTCGAGTGCGAAGTTTGTGGTTTTCAGCAGTGTAAAGGTGAGGTATCAGTACTCGTTACAGTATTTAATAAGATACTTGAGATTATTAGACACTCTTTTGGTTGAAATATAAGAAACAGAAAGAGTGAAGTCAGCTGCTTTTGAATTAAAAGAGAGAATACATACCACCCATTTTGTAGAAATCAGAGTGACAGAAGAGCACAAGGGTGAAATTTTAGATCCTGAAAAATTTATCAACATCAGGAAATATCATAATACAAATCATTATTCCAGGTATTTTACCTCAGAAAAGTGGACAGATCACACAAAAAATACTCAATCAAATGAACCCAAAGTATTAAACAAATATAGCAATTGGAATGTATTGCATCGTCTGGAACAAATGTTCGTTAATCTGTGTCATTGGTAAGTGCCTTTTTTCTTCCAGATGACAAAAACAGATTAATCAATTCTTCCGTGGAAAATTTTTCCAATATAATGAAAAATCAAAAATATCATGTAATTTTACCACCCATGGGTCCGGATGAATTTTTAGATAGACGTTACGAAAATACCATTGAAACTACCACAATAAAAAAAGCTTTTACTGAAGGTCAAGCTTTTAAACCATTTTATTTTAATGAAACACAACTGTGATATACAAAGTCATAAACTTTAAATATCGATTTTAGTAGAAAACTCACTGTAAAATGAGTGAATCAGCAAACAGGTTATAGCATTCTAAACGCCACTGAAACACATTCAGGTTTTACGTCGTCAGGAAAATTCGCAGAAGTTTGGACTCAGAAACACAGCATATACTCCATAATTTCCGTTCGAAATACTACAACGACTCCCATGTCTCTCACTCTGACGAATATATACCCAAGAGTGGTATCCAATATAAGTCCAAACAAAAGGCATATGTTACATTCATAGAATACAACCAATCGTATGCTAATTATGAAGAGGAGTGAGAGAAAAGTGGTTTAAATCTAAACCAAACTATGAGAATATATATAGGGAAGATTAAAATTTCTGATGTGAAGGACAAGATCTCTATTACTGTTCGTCAAAACTAACAGTGGAAATGTGGCTGAATGATAAAGCTATGGAATCTCAAATAATTATATCAATAAAAGAACTAGTTGGAAAAACAAAATGGTGCTTTACTCAGCACATTTTATATCGAAAATACTCGCTACAGGATAACTGAACAGGAATGAAAAAAAGGAAATCCATAAGTATTTCTGATGTAGAGACCCAGTCAATTGATGCTAGGAATAACTGACGTTCAAAATAAAGAATTTGTATTTTTTATCCATTGCAGTTTAAGGATATATACAAAAAAATGTTCGAATCTGTATTTTTAAAAGAAGGAGAGTCTTTTACTCCTATAGATTTCAAATAAAATAGACAATTAGATTACAATAATTGAGGACTGATTTGTATAGAATTTAGATTATATTTTCAATGTATTAGATGCTGAAGAACTGCATCCATTGCAAGTTCTTCATTTTAATTTTAGGAAGGATGACGAAGTTATAGACAATTTATCAAGCCTAGAAAGTGTCTGAAAAAGGTGTTCAGAAACATTTGGATTGATCTCTGACATTATTGACAACTCCCTTAAGAATTTATGTATGATTTGCCGCTTATCCGACATTTTTGAAAAAACTGACTGGATTGGGTGTTATAAAACTGAAAATAATTGGTTTGATATCAGTCTTTTATTAGGAATATATAAAGATAAGCCAAAATGAAGATTTATTTGTGCATTATGTAAAATTTTTTATAATTAAGTTGTGCTTTAAAACTAGAAGGGGCCAGAACCAGTGCTATCTAACGGAAGGATTAAAGAATCCATGACTTTTGACGTTGCAGGGCCAAAACTTGAAAATCCTTATATTAAGCTTCTATTATAATTCGTTTTTCAAATTTTCTAGTATTGATTTCGTTCAGAAGAGTTGATATACTTTATATTTACAGGTAAAATAGACTTATATCAATATGGATAGCATCTACCAAATTAAACGTGCTAGCACTTGCCAGAAAAACGGAAGTTTGATACATATTTAGTATTTAGATTTCTAAATTATTTACATTTATACTTCTGAATCGTATATAGAACAACTGACAAGAAAACAGGATCTTATTCGGGATGGATGACAAAAGAACTTTCTTGAAGAGACGGGTATTAAGGTGTTCTTATTTGCAATTTAAAGACAAACTTACAAGCGGGAGAAATACTTTTTAGTTTTTAAGATGAACTATCTTTTTACTTAATTTAAGCGACCAATTTCTGAATTTAAAAATATTTTTTAGGTGGCCAGAGGGGTTTGAAGTCCTGAACCCGTCATTCCCTTTTATTGAAATAGAAATGCGTAGAATATATGTATTTTTTGTATTGTGCCATTATAAAAAAAAATTACTGAGACTCAGTGATCGACGTCAGTTTATAGGAGATTTTCAATCTACATTCATCAGTTTCTTTCAGCAATCTTAACTAGTATGGTGATTTTCTTTCATTGCGGATACTATGATAAATTAACATATAATGAAAGTACTGCCTGAATTAGAATGCTTTGAGCACAGTTTATATAATTAACCAGAATGTTTATCGCAGGTCGTTTCTGGTCTTCGTTCTCGGTAAAAACAAAAAGCTCCACCCACTTCTTTCTGCTTTAGCGGGTTGGTCTGTTTCCGGTTGTTTCCAACAAAATGAATTATTCGTAATAACAGGTTTCCACTTGTTTCCGATTAGATCACAGTCTGAATTATCTACCCGTGAAAAGATCTGATTCCGCTTGTGTTTCTATCTGCAAAAACATTCTCTGGAACACTTGCACCCTGGTCCGGGTTCTTATAATGGGTGAGATAGGAAAAGATCATACTGGATAATTATATAAACTGTGGTTTTGAGTGAAGAGCAAAAGACGGGATCATAAATAATTTCTGAGACCACACTTGCCAAGCCTTGCAAGATGAGAAAAATATCACTCATAAAGGAAAAAAAGAAGACATTTCCAAATAGTGAAAATGAAAATAAAATGTAAATACTGTAGACACTTTGTAAATAATACATACAAATACTTTGGCTTAACCGTCCTTGGTGCAAAATTAGAAAACAGACCTAAGAACACTTGAAGAACTTTTGAAAATTCGAAGGAGACAACTGCTAAAACAAAATAGGAAATAATTGTCTCGTATTTTCATTTTTTTACTGACTGGAAATATCCCTGTTCTTTATTTACGTTTTTTTTCCTGTCCGATGACATGATTATAACTCCCTAAAAGAAGTTATAAACTTCAATTAGTTAACAATTCTAGTTGGTATCTTTCTAACTGTCAGCAAAGAAGCAAATCCTACATACATTATCAAGGAAGCTGTCCCCCTTGTCGACAATAACTGCAACTACTTCTGAGCGCTTTCTTCTGCTACTTTTGAGATTTTATAATTTGTGTATAATTTTATCATTATTCTTAAAAATATTGATAATAGTTTTATACAAATTTGCTTTGAATTTATAGATCTAAGATATATCTTTAGATTGCCATGGATGAAAAAACTCAAATTCTTTATTTTGAACGTCGATTATTATTAGCATCCAGTGACTTGATCTGTGTATCAGAAACACACTTAATTTTCATTTCTTTCATTGACAGTTCTCCCGTAGCAATCTTTTTTTATGGAAAATTGACTGATTAAACTTCCAGATTTCGTTTTACAAGTAGATTTTTCTATAGATATAATTATGGATGATTCCAGTATTTTATCATTCAGCCACTTATTGCCTGTCAATATTAACAGATCAATGCTAAAGATTGTACCCTTTCCATCAGAAAGTTTAATCTTTCGTATTTAGATTCTCATAGTTTCGCTTGGTATCGAACCAGTTTTCTTTAACTCGTCTTCATAACCAACAAAAGGTTTGCTAAATTTCAAGAATCAGATGTCTGGCTTTTGTTTGGAATTATATTGCAAATCACCGTCAGCTATACTCCTTCATAGGAGAAACATGGAAAGCATTGTAGTATTTCGAACGGAAATTAGCGAGTGTAAGGCTACTTTTCTTTTTCCAAACTTCTTTGACATTTTCGGAGGATGGAAAACATTCATATTTTTCAGTGGCATTTTAACTGTTCTCGTTAGTTGGCTGATATATGCATTTTCCATGGGGTTTTCTCTCAATTTCGATATTATCAGTATCTAAATTCGTATCTTCCCCTTATGTTTAAATAATATCATCTGGTTGAAAAGATGGATCTTCACTAAAAGCTTTTCTTATTGTGGTAGTTCCTATGATATTTTGGTAGATTGTTTCACAAAATCAATGGAATCCATTGGCACTAAAATTCCCTTATATATCTCTCCATTATTTTGAAAAAAAAACTTCTAGGGAAGAATTAGTTAATTTATTTTTGTCATCTGGAAGAAGAAGGGTGGTTGTTAATGAGCACGGAATGTCAATCAGCTATTCCAACCTGTGCAATATTTTCAAATTGCAATATTTGTTTGAGAGTTTGGGTTCATTTGACTGAAAGTTTTCTGTGTGGTCTGTCCACTTTTTTGAAGCAAAACCCCAGGAAAAAAGGTTCTTATCCTGTCACTCCATGGTGCTTGAAAATTCTTCAGGATGTGAATATTCACCTTTTGGTTCCTCTTTCACTATAGTTTCTAACGAAGGGTTTGTATTTATTATCTTTTTTTAATTCAGAGACAGCAATCCTCACTCTCTCTGTTATGTATGTCTCTGTGAACAGAGTTTCTGAATATTTCCATCGTCTAATTAAGGACTGCAGCAAATGCTGCTGCATCACCCTCACACTACTGAATACCACAAACTCTGAAATCAAAGATTCTGAATGTGCTGCAGCATAGGACGTTTGTATAGATTTTATTATATGAGCTCTGTGGATAATCAATTTTTATTTTCCTTTTCCTGTGTACCCAGAAGTTACCATATCGAAAGACCAATCTAAATATTGGTCCAAGCTATGATCGTTAAAAACTCAAAGAACCGCATATATTAGTACCCAAAAAATCAATTACTATGTATGGAACTCTTATTTGCGTTTTTTGGTGAATAGCATAGTTAACGTCTTGCAAAATAGTCAAAATCGAGCCTGTATCGTGTCGTTCCGAGACTGCTTCAAACTATGAATACGGAGACATTCCTTTCTTACCACTGGGAGAAACTAACGCATTTAGGTATTTCCTTTTGTTGGGATTACCTATTTTGCATATAATACCCCCAGCGGCATCAAAATGAAGGGTCAATTTTGTTTTATCTCTGAAGCAGCTAAACTAATCTGGAATTCTGTAAATAAGACAAGGCAAAAAGGAAGCCAAAATAGTCTTTGCATGTAGTCAATGCTATCGGGCTTTTTCGTCTTCGAGAAAAATAATTGCAGTTTTGCTGTTGCTACATCATTAGTTTTTGTTCTTGCTTCTTGCTCCAAGAAAAGATGAAAATGTGATTGCATTGATTTAGTGTTCTCGGAAAGAGCCTTTTGTAAAACACTCAAGGAATACGGGAGGAGAAATATTTTGTCCTCTTTAGACGAATAATATACGCCTTGGAAGTCTCTTTGATATGTCTGAAATGTACTCTTATTATTCTTTATTTCTTGAACTAACATCACTTTTTTCACCTGAAGGTTTACCTTGTCATAATCCGGACGTTATGAATGATTTGTTTTGGGATGGGAGTAGTTTCAATCCCTTGACCCGTCTTCTGGCCTTTCTTTAAGTCAAAATACATTTTAAAATAAGGTAATTTATTCTTCATTACTGATGCTTTCCAAAATTATCCAGGTTTATTAAATTTTCAAATTATATTCATTAGTTCATTTCAGTAATTTTGGTTGTTTAAAGATTTACTTTCTTTTTTGTAAATACTTTGTAGGTAAAATAAAAACTGCTTGAAATGAAAATTATTTTGAATGTAGAGCAAACAGCTTTTTGGTCGTTAGAAAGCACAAGGGGGCTAGCCCAACTTGTTTTGTAGTAATATCTGTTCGTTGTTAAGTTTGACTGGATTGATTAGTGTAATTCCTGTTCGTTTTTATTCATTTTTTGATAGCAATTTATTTGTTGGTAACATCTTACGGTTGAATTATGATTTAGCTTTATTTCTGTTTGGGTTTCATTTAATGAAGCACTTTACTTTTCATTCACAATCTTCTTCTGTTTATTTTATAATTTATAAAAAACAAGAAATTATGATAAATCTCTTTGAATTTTTCGAATTTAATATTTTCTCGTTTCTTCGGGAAGTCTGATCCTTAAGAGAGAAATTTGTAATATTTTTTTTTTCTTGTCTGATGAGCTAGTTTAAGGTGTTTTTGTCACCGTTGTGAATTATCTGCCACGCTGAAAGATGCAACCAGGCATGGACCCTATGTGTCAACTGTCAAGCTTGTGTATTTACTTTTGTGTTTGAATAAAAATCTTATGTTCCCTTCTTTAATTTGTTTTTATACCTTAAATCGATACTTGTAAACAGATGCAAGTCGTGATTCCAACTTTCTAACCTATAAACTTGATATATAATGCACTTTGTTTGAGTATCACTTTGGTCATTCTGTCATTCTAACAAAGATTTTTTTAGCTTCAAATTTCGCACATTCAAGAGGCTAATTTATGACAGGCGGGAAATATCTCGCAACCACCAATTTCCAGCTTTTATTGTTCCTAAAGCAAAGAGATTTAATATCAAGTTTGAGTCACATTTAACTTTGGACACTTCCAAATCAGACGATACTAAATATTAGATAGAATAAAATTTAATTCTAAATAGAAAATTAAATTATTAAGGATTGGATGTGAAATAAAACCGGACTCAAAAATTTGAATAATCAAATACAGGAGGCAAATTTGGTTCACAAGTTTCACTAGCACAAAAAATTATCTATTTTGCTTCACTACACTATAACACTTGTCAATAAGCTTGTGGATGTATAATTCAATGGAACATCTTTCTTTTGAATACCTTTTTTTAATTTTTAATTTCATTCCACCTCATCTCCTCTTAGTGGCACCAATAATAATAATAAAAATATTTAAGCATTTACAAAAAACTAAATGAAAACTACACATTAATTTACATAAAGATAGCAGCCGAAGAATGGTCTTTACATTACTGAAGTCCTACTTCTATACCATGTTAAAAAATGCTCTCCTGCATAGGACATCCTCCCGCTGCAGGAAGTCCCCACTTACGGTGGCCACTTTAAAATATCAAATAACAATTTTTCTTTAGTTTTAATTCTACTAAAAAGCCATAAATATAAAATCATCCATTCTCCCCCCCCCCCAATAATAAAAACTCACAGTATTGTAAACCTCTGTCTACTTCTTTTTTGTTTACCTTTTATATTGGCTGATGTAACGGTTTACGTAAATTCTCAAAGATAGTCAAAAAACGTCGGTATATGGTCTTTATTTAATGACGTGAGAATACACATACAGAGAAAATAAGGTAGCAGAAGAACAAACAACTAAGACGAAGGCGAAAGATTGACTGCCTTTTAAAAGTATACACTTGGCCCCAACTCTCTAGAATCGGAAGTCGCAGCTATTGCCTGTTTGACCGGCCTGGGAACAAACCCTTTCTCACAACTCACTTTAGTCCCGAAAGCCCCCCCCCTGGACCGAGCTCTGGTTGAAATATATATAACAATCTCTGCTAACATGAGACCAGGAAAAGGCGTCTCAAATTTGTCCCAAATACTTTACAGTATAACTTCAGCTTTATTTTACATTGCCTAAAATAAACATACTTTTATATATGAATCAAATAAGCTGAAATGACAACACTACCACATTTTAAATTTTTATTCTTTTCTTTCCTTGTCCTCTCTTCCGGATTAATCGGAAGGGAGGAATATTTTTTTAGTCTTGCGTCTTGAATATCCTTTAAATCTTACGCTAACTGAAAGGCAATTAGCCTTGAGCTGCATCCACTAAGTTAAATATCTAGCAGGTATATTCAGCATTGGTAGATTCTTTACTTAGACTCTTTACGAATTTTCATTTATCTTGCTGCGAAGGAGTGATTGAGAGGTGAGCAGATGTGAGAGGCTAAATAAGTTTTGTGTTGCCCTTTAAGGTGTGATTTAGAAAATAATACTATAAATAAATTTAGAACGAGAGCTTTCTAATGATGTGCTATTTGAAAAACTTGACACTAAAAAAACCTTGTTTCGGCTAAATCTATGCTGGGCTAAATACAATAATGGTATTTTTTAGTTTTTAAATAGCCACGTGACACCTCATTTGAAAACTCCTGATATATTTCCCTCCCGGGACATGGCTTTGAAAAATGAGCCTAGAAAATGACTGAAAATAAAACACAGGATACCCATATGACCGATACGATATATGTGATACCGATATGCCCGATACCGATACTGCGATATCGATATACCCGATACCACGTACAGCCCTTCACCAGGGACTATGGAGGGCCATATCATCATCAAAACCATATTTATTGGACCTTTGAACTATGTTAAACAAATTGTTATAGGTCAACTTTGGGATGAGGGGCTAGTTGCGCTCCAATGTTTTCGGTCACTTAAAAAAGGCACTAGTATATTCAATCTACCTTTTAATGAGCCATTAAACATCTCTCTGATGATAGTTATGCAACACCTCCTTTGAAAGCTCCTGACAAAAGAAATTCTAAATATCCAAGTCTTATCCAATAATTTTTGAGCCAAATTTGAGCTTGCCATGTTTTTCTTTGGAAGGTACTTACCATCAGAGGCAGGAGGGATTTTAGAGCTAAGACATTCCTAGGCAAGGAAAGCTTCTCCATTTAAGATATATATTACTAAAAAGAATTTTTTTCCAAGTTTTCATTTTTCTTGTTTTAACATTGAGGGTTTGAAAGGAAAGGCGAGATTGGAGGCAAAAGAGGATTTGTGTGGCTTTGATGTAGAAAACAACGCTCGAAACATGTTCAGGAGAAGGATAGCTTTCAAATGATGTGCTGTTTGATAAGCTTTGACAGAAAATGAAAAACCTCATTTGGGCTACCTCTAGAGTACCTCCATACCAGTAAAATTAAAATATACTTGAATAAAGTCATGCAACACCTCATTTGAAAGCTGCCGACACAAAGATCTTAAATATCCAAGTCTTATCCAATAGTTTTTTTTAACCAAATTTGAATGTGCCATGTTTTTCATTGGGAGGCACTTATATTCAGGTAAAGAGGGTTGATGGAGCTAGGGAATTCCTGGGCAATGAAAACTTCTCTATTTAAGATATAAAACAGTTCGTGGTAACAAACTGTAAGTGAGGAGCGACCCGGCTCAATGGTAACCGAAACTCTAAAAAACGGAATTTTGATACCAATAGATACATCAAAAGAATCAGATTTTAATTTTGATTTCAAATTTCAATTTTAATTCTGGTTTCATCAAGTTTAATCTTATCCATCAAAAGTTACGCGCCTGAGAAAATTTGGCTGATTTTTGAAAAAAGGAGGAAGACCCTAAAAAGTTATAGAACCTTAATGAAAATCACACCATCATATTCAGCGTATCAGAGAAACCTAATGTAGAAGTTTCAAGCTCCTATCTACAAAAATGTGGAATTTTCCATTTTTTGCCAGAAGAAAGATCACGGATGCGTGTTTATTTGTTTTTTTCCCCAAGGGTAATCGTATTGACCCATTGGTCCTAGAATATCGTAGGAAGGTTCATTGGAACGGAAATTAAAAGTTCTAGTGCCCTTTTTAAGTGACCAAAAAAATGGAGGGCAACTAGGCCCCCTCCCACGCTCATTTTTTTCTCACAGTCACCCAATTAAAATTTTGAGATAGCCATTTTGTTCAGCATAGTCGAAAATCTGACAAATATGTCTTTTAGGATGACTTAATCCCAAAAGTTCCCAAGGGAAGGGATGCAAGTTATGAACTTTGCCCATTGCTTACATATAGTAATGGTTATTGGGAAGTATACAGACATTTTCAGGAAGGATTTTTATCTGTTGGGGGGGGGTGGGGGCTGGAGGAGGGGATTACTCGGGAGAATCTTTCCGTGGAGGATGTTTCTTTGGGGTAAGGGACATTTCTATGAAGGGGGCGCCGGATTTCCAAGCATTAGTTAAAAAACGATCAGAAATTAAATTAAAAAACAAGTTTTTTCAACTGAAAATAAGAAGCAACATTAGAACTTCAAACGAACAGAAATTATTACGTATGTATGGGGGTTCTCCCCCAAGTCAATACCTCGCTCGTTACGCTACAGTTTTTTTAGTGCTTTCAAAAGAGCTATCTGTTCTAATTAAACGGCCTTCGTGATTCAGGGGTTTGTGAATTAAATTTTTTTTTTAACTTTTAACATTTTTCTTTGGGAGGTACTTATATTCAGGGGTGGGGGATTTATGGAGCTAGGGCATTCCTGGGCAATGAAACCTTCTCTATTTAAGATATATCTTACTATAACGAATCTCTTTACGAACTTTCATTTTTCTTGTTTTGACATGGAGAGTTTGAGAGGAAATGGGAGATGGGAGGCAAAAGAGAGTTTGTGTGACCCTTTTAGGTTTGTTTCAGAAAACAACACTAGAAACTTGTTCAGAAGAAGGGTAACGTTCAAATGTTGTGCTGTTTGATAAGCTTTGACAAGAAACCTCAGTTGATCTACCTCTAGACTACCTCCATAACGATAAAAATTAAATATAATTGAATATAGTCATGCAACACCTAATTTGAATGCTCCTGACATAAAGATCTTAAATGTATAAGTCTTATGCAAAAACTTTCGAACCAAATTTGAATTTGCCATGTTTTTCTTCGGGAGGTACTTATATTCAGGGGTAGGATGGTTTATGGAGTTAGGACATTCCTAGGCAAGGAAAACTTCTCCATTTCAGATGTATGTTACTATAACAAATCCTTTTACGAACTTTCATTTTTCTTGTTTTGACATGGAGGGTTTGAGAGGAAAGGGGAGATGGGAGGCAAAAGAGGATTTGTGTGGCCCTTTTAGGTTTAATATAGAAAACAACGCTAGAAACATGTTCAGAAGAAGGATAGCTTTCAAATGATGTGCTGTTTCATAAGCTTTGACAAAAAATGAAAGACCTCATTTGGCCTACCTCTAGACTACTTCTGTAACAGTAAAGATAAAAATTATTGAATATAGTCATGTGACACCTCATTTGAAAGCTCCTGATATAAAGATTTTAAATATCCAAGTCTTATCCAATATTTTTTGAACCAAATTTAATTTTGCCTTGTTTTTCTTTGGAAGTTACTTATACTTAGGGGTGGGGGGTTTACGGAGCTAGGGCATTCCTGGGCAATGAAAACTTCTTTATTTAAGATAGATCTTACTATAACGAATCTCTTTTTACGAATTTTCATTTTTCTTGTTTTGACATGGAGGGTTTGAGAGGAAAGGGGAGATGGGAAGCAAAAGAGGATTTGTGTGGCCCTTTTAGGTTTGATTCAGAAAACAACACTAGAAACATGTTCAGAAGAAGGATAGCTTTCAAATGATGTGCTGTTTGATAAGCTTTGACAAAAAGCGAAAAACCTCATTGGGCCTACCTCTAGACTACCTCCATTACAGTAAAAATAAAATATAATTGAATATAGTCATGCGACACATCATTTGAAAGCTCCTCAAAAAAATATTTTATTTATCTAAGCCTTATGCAATAGTTTTTTAACCAAATTTGAATTTGCCGTGTTTTTCTTTGGGAGGTACTTATATTCAGGGGTAGGGGGGTTATGGAGCTAGGACATTCTTAGGGAAGGAAAACATCTCCATTAAAGATATATTTTACTATAACAAATCTTTTTATGAATTTTCATTTTTCTTGTTTTGACATGGAGGGTTTGAGAGGAAAGGGGAGATGGGAGGCAAAAGAGAATTTATGCGGCCCTTTTAGGTTTAATGCAGAAAAAAACACTAGAAACATGTTCAGAAGAAGGATAGCTTCCAAATGATGTGCTGTTTGATAAGCTTTGACAAAAAGTGAAAAACCTCATTTGGACTACCTCTAGATTACCTCCACAACAATAAAAAATAAAATGTAATTGAATACAGTCATGCAACACCTCATTTGAAAGCTCCTGCCATAACGATTTCAAATATCCAAGTCTTTTGCAATAATTTTTGAGCCAAATTTGAATTTGCCATGTTTTCTTTGGGAGGTACTTACATTCAGAGGTAGGAGGGTTTATAAAGCTAGGACATTCCTAGGCAAGGAAAACTTCTCCATTTAAGATATATCTTACCATAACGAATCTTTTAACGAATTTTCATTTTTCTTGTTTTGACATGGAGGGTTTGAGGGGAAAGGGGAGATGAAAGGCAAGAGAGGATTTGTGTGGCCCTTTTAGCTTTAATGTAGAAAACAACGCTAGAAACGTATTCAGAAGAAGGATAGCTTTCAAATGATGTGCTTTTTGATAAGCTCTGATAAAAAGTGAAAAATTTCATTTGGTCTATCTCTTGACTACCTCCATAACAGTAAAAATATAATATAATTGAATATAGTCATGCGACACCTCATTTGAAAGCTCCTGGCATAAATATTTTAAATATCCAAGTCTTATCCAATAGTTTTTGAACCAAATTTGATAGCTAATTGATAGATTTTGAATAAAAAATGAAGCAACAAAATTGGTCTGCCTCCACCTCAATAGGTCAAACAGTCAAAATAATATTTTTTTTTCAATATAGTCATGTAACGCCTCATTTGAAATATCCTGACAAAGTAATTCCAAATAACAATGAAAAATTATGTGAAAAAAAAAATTTAAGTCATTAATTTTAAGTTCACGCTTATATTTGTACTTTTAAGTAAAATATCAAAAACAGCAAAAAAATTCAAAAACTTAGTATCAGTCTAGAGCTGTAAGTGTCAGCAGTTTTTTTAAGGATAATTTTTAATTTCAGAGCTATAGGGTAAGTAATTTTAGGTCAGGGAGATAAACCCGGAGATGGGAGCCAGGAGATAACTTCATCCTGGTCTTCTTTTTGCTTCACTCTATGGGCTACAGAACTACTGGCTTGGTTGTCTCTTATTTATTAGATATTCTCAGATATCTTTCAGTAGATCTTTTGACTCAAGGAGTTCAAATGTAAGATGATAGATATCGATTTCTGTGCTCTGTGTGCAAGCATAGTTGGCTAGGCTTTTGGCTGATAGTGAGATTTTGTGGTGTTTGAAACATTTTAACAGTTTACAAAGCAAGGTATGTTGTGCAGACGTAAGCATATTACATTTAAATAGGCAATGGTTAATTGTTTCATTATTTATATTACAATGCCTGCAAGAGAGGACAGGGGAATTGAACCGCTTGAATTAGAAAACTTATATGAGAATGCAAGAAAATTTAGTCCATTTGTTCCAGAACGAATTCTAGGATAAATTTTAGAAAGATACTTATTGGGAAAGGGGGAAAGGATAGGATTATTCTTATTAAAATTAATATCTAATAGCCTCCATACGTAAATATCTCTAATTGGGATTGGTCTCCCACTTGGCTGGTCAATATTTATAGCATTTTTTGCTATTTCATCAACCTGATGATTACCACTTATGCCAGAGTGGCTAGGAATATACTGAAAATAAGTTCCTATGCTACTTGAAGAAACATTATCTATAAATACTGAGACAATGATAAGTGTCAATGTCCAACTTATACTGAGGAGCTGAGGCCAGCAACTCAAGGCTTGATAGAGAGTCAGAATATATAATCAGATTATTTGAATTGGCAATCAAAGGTTGGTTTGAGTGAAAAATTAACGAGTGAAAAAAAATAATAGAACGAGTGAAACTTAAATTGGATATGCAAATCAAGCTTAAAACTAACAAAAATCACTACAAACAAGAGTTTGGGTATGATCTCCTTCTCTCCTTGTAAAATTATAAAACCAACTGCGTCATTGGCGCTTTACTGTAAAAATATATGCGTCTTGAAAAGTCTTGGAAAGTATAAACAACATCAAATTGATTATTTGATGTATAATGATATTAATTGTAGCGAGAGCATCTCTAGCTGACTTTTTAACAAAATCTATTCTTTCAAAGATAATTTTAATATTTAATTTTGAATATTTTTCATAATCCCGGTAAAACATTCGTAAAATTTTTCTCAATTTACAAAGATCAGCCTGTGCGTTCTTTGCAGCTTGTGTAAACTGCAAAAATATTCATGGTATGCGAGCAATAGTTTGAATATTTCAATTCAAGCTAAAAAAATACCTTAAAATGTTAAAATTAGTTTTATTTTTGGTTAGGTTCTAACTACCCGATGTGGGATTTACTATGTTTTTTTCTGACCAAAAAAAGACATAATCCGGGTTGCAGCGGTAGCTAGCAACCTAGTAAGAGACGATCATGTCCAATGTTAAGAAATATAAAAACCCATAAAAAAGGAGTCAGATCAAAACAAAAAGTACACCATTAGAACCGCCTTATCCGAAACTCTTATAAAGGAAACTTACCACCCTTTGGCTTGAATAACAAAGAAAATATATTGGCTTGAAAATCAAGAAAATTGACTTCAACCACGTTATTCTCCACAAACGGGATATTTTTTTCTTTCTTTCTTTTGTTTCCAGAGATAGCTTGGCACTGGAGCATCTTAGAGAGTTGTTCAATGGCTCATTTTAAAAGAAAATCTCTAGATCTAGTGCTATTTGTACTTAATTTTTTTCTTAATCAATTATTTATTACGAAAAACTTAATTTTTTATATTTAATATTGATCAATGACGTCATAGTCGTTGGATGTAGTTAGTACTACATAAAGACTCGATCATCGAATTTAAGCTGAAACTAAGTAAAGGACAATTATGCCTCTATATATTCACAGTGATGCATAAGATTTCCCATTACATCTGTAAACTGTTCCATAGTTGCCGGTCCATACCTTGGAAGCTTTTCACTAAACATGCAACATTTTTTTGGGATATTACTATGAAGTTTTGCAAAAGCATCTCTAGCTGACTTTTCAACAAAATCTATTCTTTCAGAGATAATCCGGGTTGCAGCGGTAGCTAGCAACCTAGTAAGAGACGATCACGTCCAATGTTAAGAAATATAAAAACCCATAGTTTCTAATAAAGGAGTCAGATCAAATTCAAAAGTACACCATTAGAACCGCCTTGTCCGAAACCCCTGTATACTAAAATTTCTGTCCCTTGGCTTGAACAGCAAGGGAAATATATTGGCTTGAAAATCAAGAAAAGTGGCAGCTACTACAACATTCTGCCTAAACGGGATATTTTTTTTTTCTTTTTTTCTTTTTTTCTTTTGTATCCAGAGATAGCTTGGCACTGGACCATCGTAGAGAGTTGTTCAATGGCTCATTCTAAAGGAAATTAATTGGATTAAAAATCTATAGTAACTAAAATAAGTTATTTCTAAAAGAGAATAAATTTTTCCAACAAAAACTGCATTTTTGATGTCTTTTCACACTGCAGTCTTTCAAACATAATCGTATACCAGCGGTAAGATTTGAACCCACGCCTCCAAAGAGACTGGTGGCTAACACCAGTGTCGTGAAACACTCGGCCAGGCTGCCTCTCATAATTTGGGTTGCAGCAGTAGCTAGCAACCTAGTAAGAGACGATCAGTCCCATGCTAATAAATATAAACACCCAAAACTCCTAGTAGCTAGTTAGCTACTTGATTGTTTGAGTTTCGTCTCTTACTATTTAAAAGAACAAAAAGACGCAGGCTTTTTATTGTTTGAATTTATAGTTAGAAAACGAACTCAGGTCCAAAGAAACTGAACCCCGTGGTTCATTCATATTATCTTCATTATTTTAGCTAGAATGTAAATAAACAAGATTCTTTTCTTACAGTAAAGACCGATCTGTAGCCCGTAGTAACTGAAGATCCGGGTTGCAACGTATTATAATAGAAAAGAGGAAGAGACGATCACGTCCGATGTTAAGAAATATAATTACATACAGGCTCGATCATCGAATTTAAGCTGAAACTAAGTAAAGGACAATTATGCCTCCATATATTTACAGTAAAGAACGATCGCTCATGCATAGTAACTGATATATGGTGGTTCCAGGGGTAGTTACTTGTGGTTCGTCTCTTACTATTTCAAAGAAGAAAAAGCCGTAGGCTTTTTCCTGTTTGTAATGATATAGCATAAAACGAATTCCAAGTTGTAACTGACGTCATCCTGGTTGTTATTATAGTAAAGAACGAACTCTTGCCCTTAGTTACCTACTATGTCTTGTCAAATTAGCTAATTAATTTCATCTAATTTTTTTTAATAATTCACACACCGGGATTCGAACCCAAGACAATTAATTGAAAGCCAACTACCCTAAACCACTAAACCATATGAGATATTTATAAAGTAAAGAACGACCCTTAACCCAAGTTAATTGATCCGGGTTGCTGTTACATTAAAGAACGATCATTGAAGTAACAAACCATTGCATACATTGGACTTAATTAGCTACTTGATTGTTTGAGGTTCATCTCTTACTATTTCAAAGAAGAAAAAGCCGTAGGCTTTTTCCTGTTTGTAATCAGGTTCGATAATAATATATATGATTACATAAAGGATCGATCTAGTCCGGGTTGCATTACTACTTAAGAACAACAAAGATGTAAATGGTCTCATTCGTGAATTACATAATGGTTTCAATCAAGCAAGCTACACGCAAGTTAAAAAAACAGTACTACACAGACAACAGAGATAGTATCTTGAAAAGAGAAAAGCAAAGGTATTCAACCGACCAGGCGTATCGAGAAGTAAAAATTGAGAGAGCAAAACAAAACAGCAAGATGTGTTATCACAATGATAAAGATTATAGACATGTGAAAATTGAGACAGCCAAACAAAAGATCAAGGAGCGTTATCACAATGATGAAAATTACCGAATCAAATATATTATAATAAAGAACGAATATTTTACCGATTATCTACTAATAACCATATATGACGCAATAAGTGAAATGACGTAATATCTAAAACCTATTGTGTACTAATAGCCATATATGACTTAATTAGCGACGTGACGTAAAAATTGAAAAAATTAATTTTTATTTTATTTTCGTTTTTAGTTCAGAATCGCTAAAGTTATAAACTGCAAAAATATTTATGGTGTCTGAACAATAGTTTTAATCTTTTAATTTAGACTAAAAAAATACCTGAAAATTTAAAAATTAGTTTAATTTTTTGTTAGGTTCTTGATACTTGATACGTGACATAAAAACATTCAACTAATGGTTACATAATTGTTTCAATCAAGCAAGCTACACGCAAGTTAAAAAAACAGTACTACCAAAAAAACAGAGATAGCATCTTGAAAAGAAAAAAGCAAAGGTATTCAACCGACCAGGCGTATCAAGAAGTAATAATTGATAGTGACAAACAGCGTTATTATAATGATGTAGTTTATAGACATGCGAAAATTGAGACAGCCAAACAAAAGAGTAAGGAACGGTATGGTAACGATATAGATTACCGAAACAAACATAAGAAAAAAGTTGCTACCAGAATAATGGGTAGATACTGGGGTGACAAAAGCTATAATGAAAAAATTAAATTCTCTGCGAGGTTGTACCGAAAAACGCATAAGGACAAAGGGAGAAATAACATTCAGAAATACAAGAAGATGGCAAAAATGCAGGCTCATCTTTGTAAATTGAGAAACATTTTACGCATGTTTTATCGGGATCACGAAATGTATTCAAAATTACGGATTAAAATTCTCTTTGAAAGAGCGGAGGCTGTTGAAAAGTCGGCTAGAAACGCTTTGGCAAAGCTTCATAGTAATATCCAAAAGAAATGTTGTCAGTTTAATGAAAAGCTTCCAAGGTATGGACTGGCAACTGCGGAACAGTTTATAGATACAATGGAAAATGTTCGACAACCCAGTGAATATACAGAGGCGTACTCCTTAGAAAATTCGTATATTAATTTTGGAAGGAGCAATTGCAGTTTATGTAGCAGCAATAAAAATATATATACAAGCATACCTATCAGCAGCGAAAAAAATTATAAAAACCCATAGCTCCTAAAAAAGGAGTCAGATCAAAACAAAAAGTACACCATTAGAACCGTCTTGTTCGAAACCCCTGTATAGGAAACTTTCAGTCATTTGGCTTGAACAGCAAGGGAAATATATTGGCTTGAGAATCAAGAAAATTGACTTTAACCACGTTATTCTCCACAAACGGCACATTTTTTTGTCTTTCTTTTCCACAGATAGCTTGGCACTGGAACATCGTAGAGAGTTGTTCAATAGCTCATTTTAAAGGAAATTAATTAGGTTAAAAATCTTTAGTAACTAAAATAAATTATTTCTAAAAGAGAATACATTTTTCCACCAGAACTGCATTTCTGATGTCTTTTCATGCTGTAGTCTTTTCATCCGGGTTGCAGCGGTAGCTAGCAACCTAGTAAGAGACGATCACGTCCAATGCTAAGAAATATAAAAACCCTAACTCCTAAAAAAAGAGTCAGATCAAAACAAAAAGTACACCATTAGAACCGCCTTGTCCGAAACCACTGTATAGTAACATTTCTGTCCCTTGGCTTGAACAGCAAGGGAAATATATTGGTTTTAAAATCAAAAAAAGTGGCAGCTACTACAACATTCTGCTAAATGGGATATTTTTTTTTTCTTTTTTTATTTTCCACACATAGCTTGGTACTGGAACATCGTAGAGAGTTGTTCAATGGCTCATTTTAAAGGAAATTAATTGGGTTAAAAACCTTTTGTAACTAAAATAAATTATTTCTAAGAGAGAATAAATTTTTCCAACATTATATAATAAAGAACGACCTCTTGCCTATACTGAATTATATAGGCCACTTAACTATAGTATAGGTTTGTAAATTTTACATAAAGGACTGATATTGTTCATTTTTGTAAAGAACTAATTCTAGGCCATAGTGACTAATTTGTTTAAATCTGGGTTGCAGCGGTAGCTAGCAACCTAGTAAGAGACGATCACGTCCAATGTTAAGAAATATAAAAACCCATAGTTCCAACAAAGGAGTCAGATCAAAACAAAAAGTACACCATTAGAACCGCCTTGTCCGAAAACCCTGTATAGGAAACTTTCTGTCCCTTGGCTTGAACAGCAAGGGACATATATTGGCTTGAAAATCAAGAAAAGTGGCAGGTACTACAACATTCTGCCTAAACGGGATATTTTTTTTCTTTTTTTTTCTTTTTTCTTCTTTTCCAGAGATAGCTTGGCACTGGAACATCGTAGAGAGTTGTTCAATAGCTCATTTTAAAGGAAATTAATTAAGTTAAATATCTATAGTAACTAAAATAAATTATTTCTAAGAGATCCAGGTTGCAGCGGTAGCTAGCAACCTAGTGAGAGACGATCACGTCCAATGTTAAGAAATATAAAAACCCATAGTTCCTAACAAAGGAGTCAGATCAAAACAAAAAAGTACACCATTAGAACTGCCTTGTCCGAAACCACTGTATAGGAAACTTTCTGTCCCTTGGCTTGAACAGCAAGGGAAATATATTGGCTCGAAAATCAAGAAAATTGACTTTAACCACGTTATTCTCCCCAAACGGGATATTTTTTTTCTCTTTTCTTTTTTCTTTTCCACAGATAGCTTGGCACTGGAACATCGTAGAGGGTTGTTCAATAGCTCTTTTTAAAGGAAATTAATTGGGTTAAAAATCTATAGTAACTAAAATAAATTATTTCTAAAAGAGAATAAATTTTTCCACCAAAAACTGCATTTTTGATGTCTTTTCACACTGCAGTCTTTCAAACATAATCGTATACCAGCGGTAAGATTTGAACCCACGCCTCCGAAGAGACTGGTGGCTAACACCAGTGTCTTGGACCACTCAGCCAGGCTGCCTCTTATAATTTGGGTTGCAGCAGTAGCTAGCAACCTAGTAAGAGACGATCAGTCCCATGCTAAGAAATATAAAAACCCAAAACTCCTAAAAATAGAGTAAGATCAAAACAAAAGTACATCATTAGAATTACATAAAGGCTCGATCTGGGTTGCAGCGGTAGCTAGCAACCTAGTAAGAGACGATCACCTCCAATGTTAAGAAATATAAAACCCCCCAACTCCTAAAAAAAGAGTCAGATCAAAACAAAAAGTACACCATTAGAACTGCCTTGTCCGAAACCTCTATAAAGGAAACTTACCGCCCTTTGGCTTGAATAACAAAGAAAATATATTGGCTTGAAAATCAAGAAAATTGACTTTTACCACGTTATTCTCCACAAACGGGATATTTTTTTCTCTTTTCTTTTGTATCCAGAGATAGCTTGGCACTGGAACATCGTAGAGGGTTGTTCAATAGCTCATTTTAAAGGAAATTAATTGGGTTAAAAATCTATAGTAACTAAAATAAATTATTTCTAAAAGAGAATAAATTTTTCCACCAAATCCGGGTTGCAGCGGTAGCTAGCAACCTAGTAAGAGACGATCACGTCCAATGTTAAGAAATATAAAAACCCATAGTTCCTAACAGAGGAGTCAGATCAAAACAAAAAGTACACCATTAGAACCGCCTTGTCCGAAACCCCTGTATAAGAAACTTTCTATCCCTTGGCTTGAACAGCAAGGGAAATATATTGGCATGAAAATCAAGAAAATTGACTTTAACCACGTTATTCTCCCCAAACGGGATATTTTTTTCTTTTTTCTTTTTTTCTTTTTCTTTTCCACAGATAGCTTGGCACTGGAACATCGTAGAGGGTTGTTCAATAGCTCATTTTAAAGGAAATTAATTGGGTTAAAAATCTATAGTAACTAAAATAAATTATTTCTAAAAGAGAATAAATTTTTCCACCAAAAACTGCATTTTCGATGTACAATAAAGAACGACACCTTGCCCATGTTAACTAAAACATAAATAGGGATTATGTAATTTCCAATAGTATCATGGCTGTAGAGATGGCTGAAACCTAGTTACAATAAAAAAAGATCATTGGAATAACAAAAATTGAATACCTTTGGAATTAGCTAGCTACTTGATTATTTGAGACTCGTCTCTTACTATTTAAAAGAAGAAAAAGCCGTAGGCTTTTTCCTGTGTGTTATAATAAGGAACGAACTCTAGCCTATAGTAACTAAAATATTAAAATAAGTAATTAAATAAAACTTTGATTTAGTTCATTAAAACTGTGGACTATATAAGTTTCATCGGTATCATGGTTGTAGAGATAGTACAGTAAAGAACGACATCTAGCCCATTAGCTGAAATAATTTATTGACAATAAAACTTCAAACAAACATCTTTCGAAATCCAGGTTGCAGCGGTAGCTAGCAACCTCTGGGTTGCAGCGATAGCTAGCAACCTAGTAAGAGACAATCACGTCCAATGTTAAGAAATATAAAAACCCATAGTTCCTAAAATTATAATAAAGAACGACATTATAATAAAGAACGAATATTTTACCGATTTTTACATTAAAAGACCATCACTGAAATAACAAACCATTCCATACATTGGACTTAGTTAGCTACTTGATTGTTTGAGTTTTGTCTCTTACTATTTAAAAGAAGAAAAAGCCGTAGGCTTTTTCATGTTTGTATTTATAGTTAAAAAACGAACTCAAGTCCTAAGAAACTAAACCCTGTGTTTCATTCATATTATCTTCATTATTTTAGCTAGAATGTAAATAAACAAGTTTATTTTTTAAATTTTAAATTGAAAAGATAGTGCTTTTAATTCAACATATTAAGATTTTCCCCGACGGGGAATCGAACCCCTTCTCCCAGGTATCAAGTGGGCATGCTTACCATTAGACTATCCAAGACTTATAAAATTAAAGATACATATAAGATATGGTAATAATTTTTTAATCCGGGTTGCAGCGGTAGCTAGCAACCTAGTAAGAGACGATCACGTCCAATGTTAAGAAATATAAAAACCCAGAGCTCCTAAAAAAGGAGTCAGATCAAAACAAAAATCCGGGTTGCAGCGGTAGCTAGCAATCTAGTAAGAGACGATCACATCCAATGTTAAGAAATACAAAAACCCCTAACTCCAAAGAAAAGAGTCACATCAAAACAAAAATTACACAATTAGAACCATCTTGTCCAAAACCCCTATTAAGGAAACTTATCACTCTTTGGCTTGAATAACAAAGAAAATATATTGGCTTGAAAATCAAGAAAATTGACTTCAACCAAGTTATTTTCCACAAACGGGATATTTTTTTCTTTCCGCTTGATTTTCCTCCTCAAAGAGCTGGGCACTGGAAAATCATAGAGAGCTGTATAATAGCTCATTTTAAAGGAAAGTGCAACATCTAGTCACTTTTGTAATTATAGTAAAGAACGACCTCTTGCCTATACTAAATTTTTGACGTAATAAGAGACATGACGTAATATCTAAAACCTATTGTGTACTAATAACCATATATGACTTAATTAGCGACGTGACGTAAAAATTTAAAAAATTAATTTTTATTTTATTTTCGTTTTTTGTTCAAAATCGCTAAAGTTATAAACTGCAAAAATATTTATGGTGTCTGAACAATAGTTTTAATCTTTTAATTTAGACTAGAAAAATACCTCAAAATTTAAAAATTAGTTTAATTTTTTGTTAGGTTCTTGATACTTGATACGTGACATAAAAACACTCAACTAATGGTTACATAATGGTTTCAATCAAGCATGCCACACGCAAGTTAAAAAAACAGTACTACCAAAAAAACAGAGATAGCATCTTGAAAAGAAAAAATCCGGGTTGCAGCGGTAGCTAGCAACCTAGTAAGAGACGATCACCTCCAATGTAAAGAAATATAAAAACCCTAACTCCTAAAAAAAAGAGTCAGATCAAAACAAAAAGTACACCATTAGAACCACCTTGTCCGAAACCCCTATTAAGGAAACTTACCTTCCTTTGGCTTGAATAACAAAGAAAATATATTGGCTTGAAAATCAAGAAAATTGACTTTTACTACGTTATTCTCCACAAACGGGATATTTTTTTCTTTCCGCTTGATTTTTCTTCTCAGCTAGCTGGGCACTGGAAAATCATAGAGAGCTGTATAATAGCTCATTTTAAAGGAAATTACAACATCTAATCACTTTTGTAATTAAAAATAAAATTTTTTAAAAGTAGAATCAATTTTGTCAAAAAAATTGCATTTTTGATGTATTTTCATGCTGCAGTCTTTTCAAAGATATTTCAATTTTGAAGCAATCAAACAGTTCATGGTAATGAACTCTATAGTAATAATAGCTACTTGTCTCAATAGTATCCGAAACTCCTGGAACCAAAATTTTCTTTTTTGGCTTAATCGCAAAAATTATTATGTAAACTGCAAAAATATCTATGATGCCTAATCAGTAATAGTAATTTCTTAATTTAAACAAAAAAAATACATGAAAATTTTATAATTAGTTTTACTTTTTGTCTCCTGGAAGGAAATTTTTTTTTCATCTCAGTTCAAAGTTATTATTGTATCCTGGAACCAAACTTTTTTGGTTTGTAACCCGTAAAGTATGTATCTCCATATTATTGTCTTATAATTGCAATTATTTTAGTTTTCAGTCCAGAACCACTAAACTTATTATGTAAACTGCAAAAATATCTATGGTGTCTAACCAATAATACTAATTTTGTAACTCAAACAAGATAAATACCTGAAAATTTAAAAATTAGTTTTTTTTATGCTAGGTTTTAGATACTCGACACGGAGTATTGTGTACTTAATAATTTTAAACCTTGAAAAAATATGGTCTCACGCGAGTGGAAAAAAAGAAAGAATAACCAAAAAAACTATCAAAATAGAGCAATCCAAATTTCTACTAATAGAAAACTTTACTACACAAAAAATAAAGCTAACATCCTGAAATATAGGAAAAGTTTATTTAAAAGATTATAATGCAACTTCACTATAGTTAAGATTACAGTATTTATATTATACATCATTATAAATTATAAAAGGTTCAAATGTTCGAAGATTATAGAATTAAAAATTTTCCTACACCAGGAATCGAACCCGAGCCTGTTAAGTGAATGTTAACTACCCTAGCCACTAGACCATATGGAACCATAAAGAAGTATGATTTAAGAGCCATATGCATATTATTATTTCACCATACCAATTATAATAAGGCCAAAACAAAATCGTCGACTTGCAACCTTACTTTTGACACATTAGTTAAATCTTCATCAGGCTTAAAAAATGTTTTGCTAGTGTTACATGAAAGAACGAACCTTAGCCCATAGTAACAGAAATAAGAATATCTAGGTTGCAGCGGTAGCTAGCAACCTATTACATAACCCGGGTTTAAGTGGTAGCTAGCAACCTAGTAAGAAACGCCAAATTAAAAGATGATCATTAGAAGAACAAACAATTGCTTATATTTGACTTAGTTAGCTGCCTGATTCTTTGAGGTTCGTCTCTTACTACTCCAAAGAAGAAAAAGCCGTAGGCTTTTTCCTGTTTGTAATCGGGTTGCAGCGGTAGCTAGCAATCCGGGTTGCAGCGGTAGCTAGCAACCTAGTAAGAGACGATCACGTCCAATGTTAAGAAATATAAAAACCCATAGTTCTTAAAAAAAGAGTCAGATCAAAACAAAAAGTACACCATTAGAACCGCCTTGTCCGAAACCCCTGCATAGTAAAATTTCTGTCCCTTGGCTTGAACAGCAAGGGAAATATATTGGCTTGAAAATCAAGAAAAGTGGCAGCTACTACAACATTCTGCCTAAACGGGATATTTTTCTCTTTTTTTCTTTTTTTTCTTTTTTTGTATCCAGAGATAGCTTGGCACTGGAACATCGTAGAGGGTTGTTCAATAGCTCATTTTAAAGTAAATTAATTGGGTTAAAAATCTATAGTAACTAAAATAAATTATTTCTAAAAGAGAATAAATTTTTCTACCAAAAACTGCATTTTGATGTCTTTTCACACTGCAGTCTTTCAAATATAATCGTATACCAGCGGTAAGAATTGAACCCACGCCTCTGAAGAGACTGGTGGCTAACACCAGTGCCTTGGACCACTCGGCCAGGTTGCCTCTCATAAATAAATATATATGTGAATTTGGGTTGCAGCAGTAGCTAGCAACCTAGTAAGAGACGATCAGTCCAATGCTAAGAAATATAAAAACCCAAAACTCCTAAAAATAGAGTCAGATCAAAACAAAAGTACATCATTAGAAATACCTTGTCTGAAACCCTACTAGATAAATAATGAACGTCATCATAGTTTTATATTAGAGCTATGACGTGAATAGAGTGACGTCATAATTAGTATATAAGGAAAGTCAAAACTGAAAATTCTCTCATTCTTGATTAGAATAATGGTTAGATCAAAGCAGGCTATACGCAAGTTGAAGAAAGAGTACTACACAAACACCAGAGACAGTAACTTGAAAAGAAAAAAGCAAAGGTATTCAACCGACCAGGTGTATCGAGAAGTAATAATTGAGAGAGCAAAACAAAGGTATTCAACCGACCAGGCGTATCGAGAAGTAATAATTGAGAGAGCAAAAGAAAACAGCAAGATGTGTTATCACAATGATGAAGATTATAGACATGCAAAAATTGAGACAGCCAAACAAAAGATCAAGGAACGGTATGGTAATGATGAACATTACAGAGAAGCAAGAATTGAGCAGGCTAAACAAAAGATCAAGGACCGTTATCACAATGATAAAATTTATAGAGAAGCTACTATTGAGCAGGCTAGACAAAAGAGCAGGGAACGTTATCACAATGATGAAGATTATAGACATGCAAAAATTGAGACAGCCAAACAAAAGATCAAGGAACGGTATGGTAATGATGAACATAACAGAGACGCAAGAATTGAGCAGGCTAGACAAAAGAGCAGGGAACGGTATGATAATGATGAAGATTACCGAAACAAACATAAGAAAAAAGTTGCTACCAGAATAATGGGTAGATACTGGGGTGACAAAAGCTATAATGAAAAAATTAAATTCTCTGCGAGGTTGTACCGAAGAACGCATAAGGACAAAGGGAAAAATTACATTCAGAAATACAAGAAGATGGCAAAAATGCAGGCTGATCTTCGTAAATTGAGAAACATTTTACGCATGTTTTACCAGGATCACGAAAAGTATTCAAAATTACAGATTAAAATTCTCTTTGAAAGAGCGGATGCTGTTGAAAAGTCGGCTAGAAATTCCTTGGCAAAGCTTCATAGTAATATCCAAAAGAAATGTTGTCAGTTTAATGAAAAGCTTCCAAGGTATGGATTGGCAACTGCGGAACAGTTTACAGATGCAATGGAAAATGTTCGACAACACAGTGAATATACAGAGGCGTACTTCTTTGAAAATTCGTATATTAATTTTGGAAGGAGCAATTGCAGTTTATGTAGCAGCAATAAAAACATATATACAAGCATACCTATCAACAGCGAAGGAAAAGCAATGTTTTTCAATTATGGCGAAAACGAGCCTGTTAGGGTTATTAGTAAATGTGTTTGTAAGACTAATGATTTAGAACAAATTCCTGCAACACCGACTCAAGAAAAAAGCATTTCTAACTGTGTTTTAAACAGTCCTTTTAGTTCTACTGAATATTTGGCAAAAAATTCTCTGTGTAGTAGAACAAACTGTCCTGAAAAGTACGAGACAACTATTGAAGAATGCTCTGAATCTAGATCTGACAAGGAAATTATGATGGCTGAAGTCACCTATAACAATCTGAGTAAACATTCAAAACCAAAAATTGGGCAGCAGGTTACTTGGCAATGTCACCCTGATATCTGCAAGCTCTATCCGACGGATATTGAATTATGTCAAATTCTTTTTGATATCCTTGAAAATAATATAGCATTAAAATTTTCAACTGACAAAGTGGTTAATTTCTACCTTGGCGGCTTGGATTATTGTGAAATCAATTACAGGGACACAAGAAAGCATGGGCATTCGTTATACTGTAGCCCAAATGAGGGATGTCAGAGCTATTTGCGTTCTCTAAGGGCACTAGCTCCACATTTTCCTGTCTTGAACTGTTTCATTAATAGCGTATATAAGGCAGTATCAAAATGTAAGATTATACAACATATTAATCTACTAAAAGTCGAGGGCTCGTACAAGGAACTAAGTCATTACATAGAAGAAGTGTCAAGTAGACTCTGTCGTAATAATAGTCAAGACTTCATTTACGGTGATAGCAATATTAGAGTTTCTGTGGATGAAAATACAATAATAAAATTATTTGGTGTGAGCCTTGATAAGGTAGCTAACATTACGGATGTATACCCCACAATGCATTGTGACAGTTGTGAGCAGATAAAGACAAAATACCAATTGAAGAGTCTAAGATCCCTTTCAAATAAGAAAGGTTTTGATGTAATGATGGCCACGATTTTAGAACACCTACAACAGGACATACCCAAAGATGACAGAGAACAACTAAATTAATGTACAGGTTGGAAAGAGGATGTCATAGATTCATTCTTTGTCTGTGATTACTGTGCTGGGAAAATGTTGAAAAGTCAGGAGAATGTCCGATCAGTATTAAATAACCTTCATATAGACTGTACACCGGAATGTATAAAGTGTTTAAATAATTTTGAAATGGCAATGATTCGATTTGTAATGCCTTGTCTTACGATCGTCAGATTAGGGCAAGTAACTGCATTGAAGAGACCTAGAACAGAACTTGTTGACGTCTTAAGGGGAGAAATGTATATCTACCTGTTGATGTGCAAGCAAATGCAGATATTCAGCCTGAAAAACTTCTTAACATTGATAGTTTTGTAGTCATTGTCAATGGTCAGCCTACTTACAACAAGAATGTTTGGACTGCACTAATAGATCTGAGAAAAGTCCATGAAGCATTTACAGTAAAGAACAATCTCTCGCCCATAGTAACATATATATGGTGGTTCCAGGGATAGCTGCAAGCTATCCAGATTGCAGCAGTATTCTGATTTTTTTACAGTAAAGAACGATAAGAAATATAAAACCCATAACTCCTTAAAAAAAGAGTCAGATCAAAACAAAAAGTACACAATTAGAACCGCCTAGTCCGAAACCCCTGTATAGGAAACTTTCTTTCCCTTGGGTTGAACAGCAAGGGAAATATATTTGCCTGAAAATCAAGAAAAGTGGCAGCTACTACAGCATTCTGCCTAAACAGCATCTTTTTTTCTTTTTTTTCTTTTCAAAAGATAGCTTGGCACAGGATCATTGTAAAGAGTTGTTCAATGGCTCATTTTAAAGGAAATTATTGGGGTTAAAAACTTTTTGTAGTTAAAACAAATAATTTTTAAAATTAAATTAATTTTTCTATGAAAAACTGCATATTTCATATTTGATATATTAAACAACGACATCTAGCCCATGTTAACTGAAACATAAAAAGGGATTATGTAATTTGCATTGGTATCATGGCTGTAGAGATGGCTGAAACCTAGGAAAGAACATCCGGGTTGTAGCGGTAGCTAACAACCTAGTAAGAGACGATCACGTCCAATGTTAAGAAATATAAAAACCCCTAACTCCTAAAAAAGAGTCAGATTTACAGTAAAGAACGATCTCTCGCCAATAGTACAATAAAGATCAAATAATGCTTAAGAGCGGGGTGTCTCCCTATATAGCTATTATCTTTTAATGTATTATTACAAACAGGAAAAAGCCTACGGCTTTTTCTTCTTTGGAATAGTAAGAGACGAACCTAAAAGAATCAGGCAGCTAAGTCTAATATAAGCAATGGTTTGTTCTTCTAATGATCATCTTTTAATTTGGCGTTTCTTACGAGGTTGCTAGCTACCACTGCAATCCGGACTATGTAATTAATAGGTTGCTAGCTACCGCTGCAACCTAGATATTCTTATTTCTGCTACTATGGGCTAAGGTTCGTTATTTACTGTAAAAAATTTATTCTCTTTTAGAAATAATTTATTTTAGTTAATAAAGGTTTTTAACCCAATTAATTTCCTTTAAAATGAGCCATTGAAAAACTCTCTACGATGTTCCAGTGCCAAGCTATCTCTGGATACAAAGAAAAGAGAAAAAATATCCCGTTTGGGGAGAATAACGTGTTTAAAGACAATCCGGGTTGCAGCGGTAGCTAGCAACCTAGTAAGAGACGATCACGTCCAATGTTAAGAAATATAAAAACCCATAGTTCCTAACAAAGGAGTCAGATCAAAACAAAAAGTAGACCATTAGAACCGCCTTGTCCGAAACCCCTGTATAGGAAACTTTCTGTCCCTTGGCATGAACAGCAAGGGAAATATATTGGCTTGAAAATCAAGAAAATTGACTTTAACCACGTTATTCTCCCCAAACGGGATATTTTTTTCTTTTTTCTTATTTTTTTCTTTTTTCTTTTTTTTTTTCTTTTCCACAGATAGCTTGGCACTGGAACATCGTAGAGGGTTGTTCAATAGCTCATTTTAAAGGAAATTAATTGGGTTAAAAATCTATAGTAACTAAAATAAATTATTTCTAAAAGAGTTATAATAAAGAACGAGCTCAAGCCTATACTAACTGAAAATTTTTAATATAATCCGGGTTGCATATACATTAAAAGACGATCATTGGAATAAAAAAATTATTGCACACATTGGACTTAGTTAGCTACTTGATCGTTGTAGGTTCGTCTCTTACTATTTCAAAGAAGAAAAAGCCGTAGGCTTTTTCCTGTTTGTATAGTAAAGAACGAACTCTAGCCAATAATAAATTTGTGAACAAACTCTAAATAAGCATGCGCACGATGATGCAACACACTTATATATTGATCTGATATCACATGCATGTGCAATAAAGCTAACAGGTATAACTCAGCCAACAGCTAGAGGAAGAATTAAGCGAACACCTGCAGATACAAATAAGCCAACAGCTATAGATAAGGCTAAGCCAGCAGCTGCAGGTACAACTAAGCCAACAGCTGAAGTTGTGCTTTTTCTGCATTATAACTTGCCCCATATGGACTGGATTTACTAAGCACTTGAGTGCACTTACTAAGAAACATGTGAGAATGATTATGGGCAGAGAATACAGGGTTTAAACGTTAGGTAAGGTTTTCATCTGGAGGGGAATTTATACTTTCAGAATTCTTAACACTTGTGTCATCACCGCTGTTTTGCCAATCAGAGTAGCATTGTCAGCTTTAATTTTGATAATTCCTATAGGAAAGCAAATAAATTCTTATTCCGTATATAAGCATTTTTACCGTATATTTTTTATGACAGTTTGGCCTCACTTCTGTCCTAATCCTTAACAGTATTTTCAGTAGCAGGTGATGTACTTTCAAAATTGTTACTACTGAATTGTCAGAATTGTGTAATCACCACTGTTTTTACCAATCAAAGTAGCATTGTCAGCGATAACATCCTGCCCACTTCCGATACCTTTCTCATGTTCCGAGCCAGCGTTATCATGTTTATCGTTTCTGACCTTGTCTAAACGAAGTTCCTCAAAGTGTTTCACAGCTTTATCCCAAAATAAATCAACGGTATCTAGAACGGTATCTAGAACCTTGACTAAACGAAGTTCCTCAAAGTGTTTCACAGCTTTATCCCAAAAAAATTCAACGGTATCTAGAACTTTGTAGCCTTTCTTCCGCTCTAAATAGATTACAGTAAAGAACGATCTCTCTCCCATAGTAACTGATATGTTACATTAAAAGACGATCATTGGAATAAAAAGTTATTGCATGCATTGGACTTAGTTAGCTACTCGATCGTTTGAGGTTCTTACATAAAGGACCAACATAGCTCATCATAAATGGTGTTTGTCAATTATTACATTAAAAGAGGATAATTGGAATAAAAAATGATTGCATACATTAGACTTAGTTATCTACTTGATCGTTTGAGGTTCATATCTTATCCGGGTTGCAGCGGTAGCTAGCAACCTAGTAAGAGACGATCACGTCCAATGTTAAGAAATATAAAAACCCATAGTTCCTACCAGAGGAGTCAGATCAAAACAAAAAGTACACCATTAGAACCGCCTTGTCCGAAACCCCTGTATAGGAAACTTTCTGTCCCTTGGCTTGAACACCAAGGGGAATATATTGGCTTGAATATCAAGAAAAGTGGCAGCTACTACAACATTCTGCCTAAACGGGATATTTTTTTCGTTTTTTCTTTTTTTCTTTTGTATCCAGAGATAGCTTGGCACTGGAACATCGTAGAGAGTTGTTCAATGGCTCATTTTAAAGGAAACTAATTGGGTTAAAAACCTTTTGTAACTAAAATAAATTATTTCTAAAAGTGAATAAATTTTTCCACCAAAAACTGCATTTTTGATGTCTTTTTATGGTAAAGAACGACCTCTTACCTATATTAAATTTTATACGCCACTTAATTATAGTATAGGTTAGTAATTCCACGCATAGCTTGGCACTGGAACATCGTAGAGAGTTGTTTAATGGCTCATTTAAAATTTAATAAGGAATCCGGGTTGCAGCGGTAGCTAGCATCTATCCTTGTAAGAGACGATCACGTCCAATGTTAAGAAATATAATAACCCATAGCTCCTAAAAAGGAGTCAGATCAAAACAAAAAGTACACGATTAGAACAGCCTTGTCCGAAACCCCTGTATAGGAAACTTTCTGTCCCTTGGCTTGAACAGCAAGGGAAATATATTGGCTTGAAAATCAAGAAAATTGACTTTAACCACGTTAAAGGAAATTAATTGGGTTAAAAACCTTTTGTAACTAAAATAAATTATTTCTAAAAGAGAATAAATTTTTCCACCAAAAACTGCATTTTCGATGTCTTTTCACACTGCAGTCTTTCAAACATAATCGTATACCAGCGGTAAGATTTGAACCCACGCCTCCGAAGAGACTGGTGGCTAACACCAGTGCCTTGGACCACTCGGCCAGGCTGCCTCTCATAAATAAATATATATGTGAATTTGGGTTGCAGCAGTAGCTAGCAACCTAGTAAGAGACGATCACGCCCAATGTTAAGAAATAAAAAAAACCCATAGCTCCTAAAATAGAGTCAGATCAAAACAAAATTATAATAAAGATCGAACTCTTCCCTATACTAACTTGCATACGCAACTTCACTATAGTTAAGATTACAGTGTTTATATTATACATCATTATAAATTATAAAAGGTTCAAATGTTTGAACATTATAGAGTTAAAAATTTTCCCACATCCGGATTGCAGAGGTAGCTAGCAACCTAGTTAGAGACGATCACGTCCAATGTTAAGAAATATAAAAACCCATAGTTCCTAAAAAAGGAGTCAGATCAAAACAAAAAGTACACCATTAGAACCGCCTTGTCCGAAACCCCTGTATAGGAAACTTTCTGTCCCTTGGCTTGAACAGCAAGGGAAATATATTGGCTTGAAAATCAAGAAAAGTGGCAGCTACTACAACATTCTGCCTAAACGGGATATATTTTTCTTTCTTCTTTTCCACAGATGGCTTGGCACTGGAACATCGTAGAGAGTTGTTCAATGGCTCATTTTAAAGGAAATCTTTAGATCTAGCAACTTTTGCACTTAGTTTTTTTTTTAATTAATTATTTTTTACGAAAAACTTAATTTTTTATATACAATATTGACCAATGACGTCATAGTCGTTGGATGTAGTTAGTATTACATAATCCGGGTTGCAGCGGTAGCTAGCAACCAAGTAAGAGACGATCATCTCCAATGTTAAGAAATATAAAACCCCCCAACTCCTAAAAAAAGAGTCAGATCAAAACAAAAAGTACACCATTAGAACCGCCTTGTCCGAATCCTCTATAAAGGAAACTTACCTCCCTTTGGCTTGAATAACAAAGAAAATATATTGGCTTGAAAATCAAGAAAATTGACTTTTACCACGTTATTCTCCACAAACGGGATATTTTTTTCTTTCCGCTTTTTCTTTCTGCTCAGCTAGCTGGGCACTGGAAAATCATAGAGAGCTGTATAATAGCTCATTTTAAAGGAAATTGCAACATCTAGTCACTTTTGTATTTAAAAATAAAATACTTTTTAAAGTAGAATCAATTTTGTCAAAAAAATTGCATTTTTGATGTATTTTCATACTGCAGTCTTTTCAAAGATATTTGAATTTTGAAGCAATAAAACAGTCCATGTAATGAACTCTATAGTAATAATAGCTACTTGTCTCAATAGTAACCGAAACTCCTGGAACCAAAATTTTCTTTTTTGGCTTAATCGCTAAAATTATTATGTAAACTGCAAAAATATTTATGATGCCTAATCAGTAATAGTAATTTTTTAATTTAAACAACAAAAATACATGAAAATTCTAAAATTAGTTTTGCTTTTTGTCTCCTGGAAGAAATTTTTTTTTCATCTCAGTTCAAATTTATTATTGTATCCTGTAACCCGTAAAGTACATATCTCCATATTATTGTCTCATAATTGCAATTATTTTAGTTTTCAGTCCAGAATCACTAAACTTATTATTTAAACTGCAAAAATATTTATGGTGTCTAACCAATAATACTAATTTTGTAATTCAAACAAGATAAATACCTGAAAATTTTAAAATTAGTTTTGTTTTATGCTAGGTTTTAGATACTCGACACGGGATTTTGTGTGCTTAATTTTCAGTAAGGAACGAAGTCTATCTCATAGTAATTGATGCAACAGGGGTAAGAAAAAGAGGTCTATTGTGTATATGACGTCATTATAATGATGAAGTATTTCTTGCTTATACTAACTTGCATAGGAAACTTAACTATAGTTATGACTAAAGTATTTATATTATGATAAAGCAAAAATTTTCATCAAGTTTAGTCTTACCCATCAAAAGTTACGATCCTGAGAAAATTTGCCATATTTTCGAAAAAAGAAAAAACTACCCCTAAAAGTAATTGAATCAATGAATTATGTAAAGGATCCTTATAGTCAGTTATAAATGGAGGTTACGCAACCTTCATTGGTATTATGGCTGTGGAGATAGCCAAAACCTAGAAAAGAACATTTATTTAACTTTTGTAGCTGGCTAATTCTCTGATGAACACAAAGAATCAATAAGGTTCATTATAAATGGGGACTAAGTAAGTTTCAGTTCATGCAAGTTTCATAGAATATAGCTGAAATAAACCACAAACACAATACATTTAAGGGGACTTTCTCGTTTTAATACTTCTTTATTACAGATCAAAATAGAAAATCCAGAAAGCTATTTCACAACCAAAATAAATTTAGAAAAGGGCTCCTTAGCTGTACCTCTGCAAATATCCCTAGTGTGACTTGAAGATTCCCAAATGGGCTTTGCAGTTTGGGCAAGAATGAACAACGTTCATGCAAGATGGAATACAACATGGAATTAAACAGCAGCCAAACACACATCCAATGAGAGCAAGAATGCCTCCGCTTATCCAGGCAAGGAGACTTGGTTCTTCTCTAATAGACGTATCAATTTCAGTATTACAATGTGGACACACCATATGAGTAGGATCTCGTCCAGGTGGCACTAATGCCACCGGAGGAGCATAGCTTATAGGAGTAGAAATCAGAGGGAATGACATTTTTTAAATTGCTTTATTTCAAATAAGAATACCCACGCGTCGAGTAAATAGAACCTAACAAAAAACAAAACTAATTTAAAAATTTTCAGGTATTTCTCAGGTTTAAATTGAAAAATTAAAACTATTGCTCTGACACCATAAATATTTTTGCAGTTTGCAGTTAAAAAATACTATTTGATTTTAAATTTTCAGGAATTATTCTAGCATCAGGCGACAAATCGAATTTTTTGTAAAATCCCAAAAAATTACTTCATTTTACATAACTATGTCTACATGGTTTTTATAGTAGATCCGGGTTTCGGACCGCCTTGTCCGAAACCCCTGTATAGTAAACTTTCTGTTATTTGGCTTGAACATCAAGGGAAACATATTGGCTTGAAAATCAAGAAAAGTGGTGGTACTACAACATTTTGCCTAAACGGCATATTGTGTTTCTTTTCCACAGATAGCTTGGCACTGGAACATCGTAGAGAGTTGTTCAATGGCTCATTTTAAAGGAAATCTCTAGATATAGTGCCATTTGTACTTAATTTGTTTTTAAAAATTAATAATTTTTTATGAAAAACTTAATTTCGTATATACAATACTGATCAATGACGTCAAAGTTATTGGATGTAGTTAGTACATTCTGAATATAATCTTTAATTTTGCTCTTATGAGTTCTTTGCAGCTTGTGTAAACTGCAAAAATATCCATGGTATCCGAGCAATAGTTTGAATATTTCAATTCAAGCTAGAAAAATACCTTAAAATGTTAAAATTAGTTTTATTTTTGGTTATCCGGGTTGCAGCGGTAGCTAGCAACCTATTAAGAAAAGATCACGTCCAATGTTAAGAAATGAAAAAAACCATAGCTCCTAAAAAAGGAGTCAGATCAAAACAAAAAGTACACCATTAGAACCGCCTTGTCCGAAACCCCTGTATAGGAAACTTTCTGTCCATTGGCTTGAACAGCAAGGGAAATATATTGGCTTGAAAATCAAGAAAATCGACTTTAACCATGTTATTCTCCACAACCGGCATCTTTTTTTCTTTCTTCTTTTCCACAGATAGCTTGGCACTGGAACATCGTAGAGAGTTGTTCAATGGCTCATTTTAAAGGAAATTAATTGGGTTAAAAATCTTTAGTAACTAAAATAAATTATTTCTAAGATCCGGGTTGCAGCGGTAGCTAGCAACCTAGTAAGAGACGATCACCTCCAATGTCAAGAAATATAAAACCCCCCAACTCCTAAAAACAGAGTCAGATCAAAACAAAAAGTACACCATTAGAACCGCCTTGTCCGAATCCTCTATAAAGGAAACTTACCGCCCTTTGGCTTGAATAACAAAGAAAATATATTGGCTTGAAAATCAAGAAAATTGACTTTTACCACGTTATTCTCCACAAACGGGATATTTTTTTCTTTCCGCTTTTTCTTTCTGCTCAGCTAGCTGGGCACTGGAAAATCATAGAGAGCTGTATAATAGCTCATTTTAAAGGAAATTGCAACATCTAGTCACTTTTGTATTTAAAAATAAAATACTTTTTAAAGTAGAATCAATTTTGTCAAAAAAATTGCATTTTTGATGTATTTTCATACTGCAGTCTTTTCAAAGATATTTGAATTTTGAAGCAATAAAACAGTCCATGTAATGAACTCTATAGTAATAATAGCTACTTGTCTCAATAGTAACCGAAACTCCTGGAACCAAAATTTTCTTTTTTGGCTTAATCGCTAAAATTATTATGTAAACTGCAAAAATATTTATGATGCCTAATCAGTAATAGTAATTTTTTAATTTAAACAACAAAAATACATGAAAATTCTAAAATTAGTTTTGCTTTTTGTCTCCTGGAAGAAATTTTTTTTTCATCTCAGTTCAAATTTATTATTGTATCCTGGAACCAAACTTTTTTTGGTTTGTAACTCGTAAAGTACATTCCATATTATTGTATCATAATTGCAATTATTTTAGTTTTCAGTCCAGAATCACTAAACTTATTATGTAAACTGCAAAAATATTTATGGTGTCTAACCAATAATACTAATTTTGTAATTCAAACAAGATAAATACCTGAAAATTTTAAAATTAGTTTTGTTTTATGCTAGGTTTTAGATACTCGACACGGGATTTTGTGTGCTTAATAATTTTAAACCTTGAAAAAATATGGTCTCACGCGAGTGGAAAAAAAGAAAGAATAACCAAAAACAATATCAAAATAGAACAATCCAAATTTCTACTAATAGAAAACTTTACTACACAAAAAATAAAGCTAACATCCTGAAATATCAGAAAAGTTTATTTAAAAGAGATAAAAATGCCACCGAACGCAATAAAGCTCGAGCACGCGTAAGGATTGCTACTAAGATGTCTTGTGATCCAGGATTTAAGAAAATGATCCGGGTTGCAGCGGTAGCTAGCAACCTAGTAAGAGACGATCACCTCCAATGTCAAGAAATATAAAACCCCCCAACTCCTAAAAAAAGAGTCAGATCAAAACAAAAAGTACACCATTAGAACCGCCTTGTCCGAATCCTCTATAAAGGAAACTTACCGCCCTTTGGCTTGAATAACAAAGAAAATATATTGGCTTGAAAATCAAGAAAATTGACTTTTACCACGTTATTCTCCACAAACGGGATATTTTTTTCTTTCTTACACTAAAGAACGAACTTTAGTCCATAGTAACTGAAATCCAGGTTGCAGCGGTAGCTAGCAACCTAGTAAGAGACGATCACGTCCAATGTTAAGAAATAAAAAAAAACCATAGTTCCTAAAAAATGAGTCAGATCAAAACAAAATGTACACAATTAGAACCGCCTTGTCCGAAACCCCTGTATAGGAAACTTTCTGTCCCTTGGCTTGAACAGCAAGGGAAATATATTGGTTTGAAAATCAAGAAAAGTGGCAGCTACTACAACATTCTGCATTATTTTAAAACAGGATAAATTTTTCCACTAAAAACTGTATTTTTGATGTCTTTCCATACTGCTGTCTTTTCAAGGACATTTGATTTTTGAAGCAATCAAACAGTTTGCGGTAAGGTTGTATTTTAAACTTTATATTCCATAGATAGCTTAGCACTGGAACATCGTAGAGAGTTGTTCAATGGATCATTTTAAAATATAATAAAGAACGAATATTTTACCGATTATCTACTAATAACCATATATGACTTAATAAGTGACATGACGTAATATCTAAAACCTATTGTGTACTAATAACCATATATGACTTAATGAGCGACGTGACGTAAAAATTGAAAAATTAATTTTTATTTTATTTTCGTTTTTAGTACAGAATCGCTAAAGTTATAAACTGCAAAAATATTTATCGTGTCTGAACAATAGTCTTAATCTTTTAATTTAGACTAGAAAAATACCTGAAAATTTAAAAATTAGTTTAATTTTTTGTTAGGTTCTTGATACTTGATACGTGACTTAAACATTCAACAAATGGTTATATAATGGTTTCAATCAAGCAAGCTACACGCAAGTTAAAAAAACAGTACTACCAAAAAAACAGAGATAGTATCTTGAAAAGAGAAAAGCAAAGGTATTCGACCGACCAGGCAACAAAAAAACAGAGATAGCATCTTGAAAAGAGAAAATCAAAGGTACTCAACCGACCAGGCGTATCGAGATGCGAAAATTGATAGTGACAAACAGCGTTATTATAATGATGTAGTTTATAGACATACGAAAATTGAGAGAGCCAAACAAAAGATTTAGGAACGGTATGATAATGATGAAGATTACAGAGAAGCAACAATTGAGACAGCCTAACAAAAGAGCAAGGAACGGTATGATAACACTATAGATTACCGAAACAAACATAAGAAAAAGTTGCTACCAGAATAATGGGTATGCTGGGGTGACAAAAGCTATAATGAAAAAATTAAATTCTCTGCTAGGTTGTACCGAAGAACGCATAAGGACAAAGGGAAAAATTACATTCAGAAATACAAGAAGATGGCAAAAATGCAGGCTGATCTTTTTAAATTGAGAAACATTTTACGCATGTTTTATCGGGATCACGAAAAGTATTCAAAATTACAGATTAAAATTCTCTTTGAAAGAGTGGATGCTGTTGAAAAGTCGGCTAGAAATGCTTTGGTAAAGCTTCATAGTAATAACCAAAGAAATGTTGTCAGTTTAATGAAAAGCTTCCAAGGTATGGACTGGCAACTGCGGAACAGTTTATAGATACAATGGAAAATGTTCGACAGCACAGTGAATATACAGAGGCGTACTTCTTAGAAAATTCGTATATTAATTTTGGAAGGAGCAATTGCAGTTTATGTAGCAGCAATAAAAATATATATCCAAGCATACCTATCAGCAGCGAAGGAAAAGCAATGTTTTTCAATTATGGCGAAAACGAGCCTGTTAGGGTTATTAGTATATTTGTTTGTAAGACTAATTATTTAGAACAAATTCCTGGAACACCGACTCAAGAAAAAAGTATTTCTAACTGTGTTTTAAACAGTTCTTTTAGTTCTACTGAATATTTGGCAAAAAATTCTCTGTGTAGTAGAACAAAATGTCCTGAAAAGTACGAGACAACTATTGAAAAATGCTCTGAATCTAGATCTGACAAGGAAATTATGATGGCTGAAGTCACCTATAACAATCTGAGTAAACATTCAAAACCAAAAATTGGGCAGCAGGTTACTTGGCAATTTCACCCTGATATCTGCATGCTCTATCTGACGGATATTGAATTATGTCGAATTCTTTTTGATATCCTTGAAAATAATATAGCATTAAAATTTTCAACTGACAAAGTGGTTAATTTCTACCTTGGCGGCTTGGATTATTTTGAAATCAATTACATGGACACAAGAAAGCATGGGCATTCGTTATACTGTAGCCCAAATGAGGGGTGTCAGAACTATTTCCGTTCTCTAAGGGCACTAGCTCCACATTTTCCTGTCTTAACCTGTTTCATTAATAGCGTATTTAAGGCAGTATCAAAATCTAAGACTATACAACATATTAATCTACTAAAATTCAAGGGCTTGTACAAGGAACTAAGTCATTATATAGAAGAAGTGTCAAGTAGACTCTGTCGTAATAATAGTCAAGACTTCATCTACGGTGATAGCGATATTAGAGTTTCTGTGGATGAAAATACAATAATAAAATTATTTGGTGAGAGCCTTGATAAGGTAGCTAACATCAGGGATGTATACCCCACAATGCATTGTGACAGTTGCGAGCAGATAAAGACAAAATACCAATTGAAGAGTCTAAGATCCCTTCCAAATAAGAAAGGTTTTGATGTAATGATGGCCACAATTTTAGAACACTTACAACAGGTAATACACAAAGATGACAGAGAACAGCTAATTCATTGTACAGGTTGGAAAGAGGATGTCATAGATTCATTCTCTGTCTGTGATTACTGTTTAGTATATGTGTTTGTAAGACTAATGATTTAGAACAAATTTCTGGAACACCGACTCAAGAAAAAAGTATTTCTAACTGTGTTTTAAACAGTTCTTTTAGTTCTACTGAATATTTGGCAAAAACTTCTCTGTGTAGTAGAACAAACTGTCCTGAAAAGTACGAGACAACTATTGAAAAATGCTCTGAATCTAGATCTGACTAGGAAATTATGATGGCTGAAGTCACCTATAACAATCTGAGTAAACATTCAAAACCAAAAATTGGGCAGCAGGTTACTTGGCAATTTCACCCTGATATCTGCAAGCTCTATCCGACGGATATTGAATTATGTCGAATTCTTTTTGATATCCTTGAAAATAATATAGCATTAAAATTTTCAACTGACAAAGTGGTAAATTTCTACCTTGGCGGCTTGGATTATTGTGAAATCAGTTATAGGGAAACAAGAAAGCATGGGCATTCGTTACACTGTAGCCCAAATGAGGGGTGTCAGAGCTATTTCCGTTCTTTAAGGGCACTAGCTCCACATTTTCCTGTCTTGACCTGTTTTATTAATAGCGTATTAAGGCAGTATCAAAATCTAAGATTATACAACATATTAATCTACTAAAAGTCAAGGGCTTGTACAAGGAACTAAGTCATTATATAGAAGAAGTGTCAAGTAGACTCTGTCGTAATAATAGTCAAGACTTCATCTATGGTGATAGCAATATTAGAGTTTCTGTGGATGAAAATACAATAATAAAATTATTTGGTGAGAGCCTTGATAAGGTAGCTAACATCAGGGATGTATACCCCACAATGCATTGTGACAGTTGCGAGCAGATAAAGACAAAATACCAATTGAAGAGTCTAAGATCCCTTTCAAATAAGAAAGGTTTTGATGTAATGATGGCCACAATTTTAGAACACTTACAACAGGTAATACCCAAAGATGACTGAGAACAGCTAATTCATTGTACAAGTTGGAAAGAGGATGTCATAGATTCATTCTCTGTCTGTGATTACTGTGCTGGGAAAATGTTGAAAAGTCAGGAGAATGTCCGATCAGTATTAAATAACCGTCATATAGACTGTACACCGGAATGTATAAAGTGTTTAAATAATTTTGAAATGTACAGTAAAGAACGACCTCTTGCCCATGCTAAATTTTTATAGGCCACTTACGTATAGTATAGTCTTTTACAAAAATATTTAAGGTCAATATATTAAAATTTTCCATTAAAAGACGATCATTGGAATAAAAACCAATTACATATATTGGATTTAGTTCGCTACTTGATTATTTGATCCGGGTTGCAGCGGTAGCTAGCAACCTAGTAAGAGACGATCACGTCCAATGTTAAGAAATATAAAAACCCCTAACTCCTAAAAAAGAGTCAGGTCAAAACAAAATGTACACCATTAGAACCGCCTTGTCCGAAACCCCTGTATAGGAAACTTTCTGTCCCTTGGCTTGAACAGCAAGGGAAATATATTGGCTTGAAAATCAAGAAAAGTGGCAGCTACTGCAACATTCTGCCTAAACGGGATATTTTTTTTTCTTCTTTTTTTCCACAGATACCTTGGCACTGGAACATCGTAGAAAGTTGTTCAATGGCTCATTATAAAGGAAATTAATTGGGTTAAAAATCTTTTGTAACTAAAATAAATTATTTCCAAGAGAGAATAAATTTTTCAATTAAAAACTGCATGTTCGATGTCTTTTCATGCTGCAGTCTTTTCAAAGATATTTGATTTTTGAACATAAATCATACTCGTATACCAGCGGTAAGATTTGAACCCACGCCTCCGAAGAGACTGATGGCTAACACCAGCGCCTTCAGGAACGTCAAATCTTGCCATTTGCTTCCTAGTAGTATTTTTCCAACACCTTCAGGAACGCCAAATCTTGCCAATTGCTTCTTAGTTTTGTTCTTTGTTCATGTTTGTTTATTAATTCTTCTATTTTGCGTAATATTTTTTTCACAGTCCTAAATAAATCCTCTTTAAATGAAATGGTTTTTTTTTTGACACTTCATATAGTATCCAGACAGGTAGAATTCCAAAATATGGATGAAGCATATTGTCCAACATTTCAATACCTGGTGATTCACCAAAATAGTCACTATTCGCCTCTAGAATATCGTAAAGAATATTCAAAGCTTTTAAAATACTGTTGGGGTTATTACTTTTCAACCTTTTTCTAATGATTCTCATCACTAGAATCTTCTTTTCATTTGAATCACGTATTTCGTCATTAATTATCATGATATCACAGGCACTCACAGGCATGTCATTATTACTAGTGTTGTTTTTCATCAATATTTCTAATGGTATTTGCCGTTTTATTTTGTTCACGTTGTTTCCAAGAAAAAGCTCAGTTATCATTGAGATCATTTTTAATAATAATAATCTTTACTTAAGACACGTACCACGTACCAGGAACCTAACAAAAAATTTAACTAATTTATAAATTTTCATGTATTTTCCTAGTTTGAATTAAAAGATTAAAATTATTGCTTAGATATCATAAATATTTTTCAAGTTTATATAATTACAATAAAGAACGACACCTAGCCCAAGTTACCTTAAACATAAATCGTACAAAAATCATATTTGTCAACGATTCGAACAAAAATCCTATTTGTCCACTGAAACTAGAGTAATTCCTGAAAATTTTTGATAAAATAATTTTTCTTAGCTGCAAAGTGCAAAAATGTTTATGGTGTCTGAACAATAATTTCCATTTTTTAATTCAGACTAGAAAAAACCTCAAAATTCTTAAATTAGTTACGTTTTAATTTTGCTTTAAAATATTTTTTCCGGGTTGCAGTGGTAGCTAGCAACCTAGTAAGAGAGGATCACGTCCAATGTTAAGAAATGTAAAAACCCATAGTTCCTAAAAAAAGGAGTCAGATCAAAACAAAAAGAACACCATTAGAACCGCCTTGTCCGAAACCCCTGTATAGGAAACGTTCTGTCATTTGGCTTGATTTATATTAAAGGACGATCATTAGAAAAGCACACCATTGCATATATCGGACTGAGTTAGTTTTTCAGTTTAGAATCTCTAAAGTTATTATGTAAACTGCAAAAATATTTATGATATCTGAGCAATAGTTTTAATCTTTTCATTCAAACTAACAAAATACCTGAAAATTTAAAAATTAGTTTCACTTTTTGTTAGGTTATGGATACTCGATACGAGTCATAAGAAGTGTTAATTAGATGAAAATATTATTTATTGTTTTTAATAAGATGCCTTCTAAGCGAGTTATTATACGTAATTTAAAAAAACAGCACTATATCCGGGTTGCAGCGGTAGCTAGCAACCTAGTAAGAGACGATCACGTCCAATGTTAAGAAATATAAAAACCCCTAACTCCTGAGAAAAGAGTCAGATCAAAACAAAAATTACATCATTAGAACCACCTTGTCTAAAACCCCTATTAAGAAAACTTATCACTCTTTGGCTTGAATAACAAAGAAAATATATTGGCTTGAAAATCAAGAAAATTGACTTTAACCACGTTATTCTCCACAAACGGGATAATTTTTTCTTTCCGCTTGATTTTCTTCCTCAACTCGCTGAGCACTGGAAAATCATAGAGAGCTGTATAATAGCTCATTTTAAAGGAAATTGCAACATCTAGTCACTTTTGTAATTAAAAATAAAATACTTTTTAAAGTAGAATCAATTTCTTACAGTAAAGAACGATCTCTCTCCCATAGTAACTGATATCCCGGCTGCAGCGGTAGCTAGCAATTATCCGGGTTGCAGCGGTAGCTAGCAGCCTAGTAAGAGATTACAGTAAAGAACGAACTTCAGCCCATAGTAACTAAAATAAGATTATAAATTTAAGACTAAAACAAATACTTTGTTTGCTTTGGTATGAAATACTGGCAGCGTTGGGATATGAACCCACACTTCAAAAGATTTGTCCAAAACCCCTATTAAGGAAACTTATCACTCTTTGGCTTGAATAACAAAGAAAATATATTGGCTTGAAAATCAAGAAAATTGACTTTTACCACGTTATTCTCCAAAAAACGGGATATTTTTTTCTTTCCGCTTGATTTTCCTCCTCAATTAGCTGGGCACTGGAAAATCATAAATCCGGGTTGCAGCGGTAGCTAGCAACCTAGTAAGAGACGATCACGTCCAATGTTAAGAAATATAAAAACCCATAGTTCCCAACAAAGGAGTCAGATCAAAACAAAAAGTACACCATTAGAACCGCCTTGTCCGAAACCCCTGTATAGGAAACTTTCAGTCCCTTGGCTTGAACAGCAAGGGAAATATATTGGCTTGAAAATCAAGAAAAGTGGCAGCTACTACAACATTCTGCCTAAACGGGATATTTTTTTCTTTTTTCCTCTTTTCCACAGATAGCTTGGCACTGGAACATCGTAGAGGGTTGTTCAATAGCTCATTTTAAAGGAAATTAATTGGGTTAAAAATCTATAGTAACTAAAATAAATTATTTTAAAACAGGATAAATTTTTCCACCAAAAACTGCTTTTTTTATGTCTTTTCACACTGCAGTCTTTCAAACATAATCGTATACCACCGGTAAGATTTGAACCCACGCCTTGTCTTGTCTGAAACCTTACTAGATAAATAATCTGGGTTGCAGCGGTAGCTAGCAACCTAGTAAGAGACGATCACCTCCAATGTAAAGAAATATAAAACACCTAACTCCTAAAAAAAAGAGTCAGATCAAAACAAAAAGTATACCAATAGAACCACCTTGTCCGAAACCCCTATTAACGAAACTTACCGCCCTTTGGCTTGAATAACAAAGAAAATATATTGGCTTGAAAATCAAGAAAATTGACTTTTACCACGTTATTCTCCACAAACAGGATATTTTTTTCTTTCCGCTTGATTTTTCTTCTCAGCTAGCTGCGCACTGGAAAATCATAGAGAGCTGTATAATAGCTCATTTTAAAGGAAATTGCAACATCTAGTCACTTTTTTAATTAAAAATAAAATACTTTTTAAAGTAGAATCAATTTTGTCAAAAAAATTGCATTTTTGATGTATTTTCATGCTGCAGTCTTTTCAAAGATATTTCAATTTTAAAGCAATCAAACAGTTCATGGTAATGAACTCTATAGTAATAATAGCTACTTGTCTCAAGAGTAACCGAAACTCCTGGAACCAAAATTTTCTTTTTTGGCTTAATTGCTAAAATTATTATGTAAACTGCAAAAATATCTATGATGCCTAATCAGTAATAGTAATTTCTTAATTTAAACAACAAAAATACATGAAAATTTTATAATTAGTTTTACTTTTTGTCACCTGGAAGAAAATTTTTTTTCATCTCAGTTCAAAGTTATTATTGTATCCTGGAACCAAACTTTTTTTGGTTTGTAACCCGTAAAGTACGTATCTGCATATTATTGTCTTATAATTGCAATTATTTTAGTTTTCAGTCCAGAGTCGCTAAACTTATTATGTAAACTGCAAAAATATTAATGGTGTCTAACCAATAATACTAATTTTGTAATTCAAACAAGATAAATACCTGAAAATTTAAAAATTTGGTTTTTTTTATGCTAGGTTTTAGATACTCGACACGGGGTATTGTGTACTTAATAATTTTAAACCTTGAAAAAATATGGTCTCACCTGAGTGGAAAAAAAGAAAGAATAACCAAAAAAACTATCAAAATAGAGCAATCCAAATTTCTACTAATAGAAAACTTTACTACACAAAAAATAAATCTAACATCCTGAAATATAGGAAAAGTTTTTTTAAAAGAGATAAAAATGCCACCGAACGCAATAAAGCTCGAGAACGCGTAAGGATTGCTACTAAGATGTCTTGTGATCCAGAATTTAAGAAAATGAAATATGACAGAGCAAAACAGAGGTATGTTACGGATCAGGGGTATCGAGAAGGGAAAATTGAGACATCCAAACAAAAGAGCAGGGAACGGTATGATAACGATATAGATTACCGGAACAAAATTAAGAAAAAAGTTGCTACCAGAATATTGGGTTACAAAAGCTATAATGAAAAAATTAAATTCTCTGCGAGGTTGTACCGAAGAACGCATAAGGACAAAGGGAAAAATTACATTCAGAAGTACAAGAAGATGGCAAAAATGCAGGCTGATCTTTGTAAATTGAGAAACATTTTACGCATGTTTTATCGGGATCACGAAAAGTATTCAAAATTACAGATTAAAATTCTCTTTGAAAGATATAATTAGTAATTCAACAGATAGCATGGCACTTCAACATTGTAGAGAGTTGTTCAATGGCTCATTTTGAAGGAAATTAATGGGGTTAAAAACCTTTTGTAATTAAAACAAATTATTTTTATTACATTATCTGGGTTGCAGCGGTAGCTAGCAACCTAGTAAGAGACGATCACGTCCAATGTTAAGAAATATGAAAACCCATAGTTCCTAACAAAGGAGTCAGATCAAAACAAAAAGTACACCATTAGAACCACCTTGTCCGAAACCCCTGTATAGAAAACTTTCTGTCCCTTGGCTTGAATAGCAAGGGAAGTATATTGGCTTGAAAATCAAGAAAATTGACTTTAACCACGTTATTCTCCCCAAACGGGATATTTTCTTCTCTTTTCTTTTTTTTTTCTTTTCCACAGATAGCTTGGCACTGGAACATCGTAGAGGGTTGTTCAATAGCTCATTTTGAAGGAAATTAATTGGGTTAAAAATCTATAGTAACTAAAATAAATTATTTCTAAAAGAGAATAAATTTTTCCACCAAAAACTGCATTTTTGATGTCTTTTCACACTGCAGTCTTTCAAACATAATCGTATACCAGCAGTAAGATTTGAACCCACGCCTCCGAAGAGACTGGTGGCTAACATCCGGGTTGCAGCGGTAGCTAGCAACCTAGTAAGAGACGATCACGTCCAATGTTAAGAAATATAAAGACCCATAGCTCCTAAAAAAGGAGTCAGATCAAAACAAAAAGTACACCATTAGAACCGCCTTGTCCGAAACCCCTTTATAGGAAACTTTCTGTCCCTTGGCTTGAACAGCAAGGGAAATATATTGGCTTGAAAATCAAGAAAATTGACTTTAACCACGTTATTCTCCCCAAACGGGATATTTTTTTCTTTTTTTCTTCTTTTTTTCTTTTTTTGTATCCAGAGATAGCTTGGCACTGGAACATCGTAGAGGTTTGTTCAATAGCTCATTTTAAAGGAAATTAATTGGGTTAAAAACCTTTTGTAACTAAAATAAATTATTTCTAAAAGTGAATAAATTTTTCCACCAAAAACTGCTTTTTTGATGCAGTGACGTCATAATTACTATATAAGAAACGTCAAAACTGTAAATGGTCTCATTCATGAATACATAATGGTTAGATCAAAGCAAGCTACACGCAAGTTAAAAAATCAGTACTACAAAAAAACAGAGATAGTAATCCAGGTTGCAGCGGCAGTCCGGGTTGTACAATAAAGAACGACACCTAGCCCATGTTAAAAGAAACATAACTAGGGATTATGTAATTTCCATCAGTATCATGGCTGCAGAGGTGTCTGAAACCTAGTAAAGAACAAACCATTACAATAAAGAACATTTCATGTTAAAGATTGATCATTGATGCCATAATCATAGTTTCTAGCCAGGTTGTCTCTTACTATTCCAAAGAAAAAAAAGCCGTAGGCTTTTTCCTGTTTGTAATCATATAATAAAGAATGATAAGATGCCTATGGTTTAATAAACGGTTATATAAAGGGGGTGTTAGAATACATAGCTTAATCAGTAACATCCAGGTTGCAGCGGTAGCTATCCGGGTTGCAGCGGTAGCTAGCAACCTAGTAAGAGACGATCACGTCCAATGTTAAGAAATATAAAAACCCATAGCTTCTAAAAAAGGAGTCAGATCAAAACAAAAAGTACACCATTAGAACCGCCTTGTCCGAAACCCCTGTATAGGAAACTCTCTGTCCCTTGGCTTGAACAGCAAGGGAAATATATTGGCTTGAAAATCAAGAAAATTGACTTTAACCACGTTATTCTCCCCAAACGGGATATTTTTTCTCTTTTCTTTTTTTCTTTTCCACAGATAGCTTGGCACTGGAACATCATAGAGGGTTGTTCAATAGCTCATTTTAAAGGAAATTAATTGGGTTATAAATCTATAGTAACTAAGATAAATGATTTCTAAAAGAGAATAAATTTTTCCAATATTACAGTAAAGACCAATCTGTAGCCCGTAGTAACTGAAGATCCGGGTTGCACCGTATTATAATAGAAAAGAGGAACTCTCCCTTATATCCGAGTTGCAGTTAAAATCAAAATAAATTGACTTTAACCACGATATTCTCCACATACGGCATCTTTTTTTCTTTCTGTTTATTTGTCTTCTCAGCTAGCTGGGCATTTAGACTAAGAAACGAAATTTACCCCATATTAACGGAAGTAATAAAAGTTACATTAAAAGACGATCATTTGAATTAAAACCATTGAAAACATTGAAATTAGTTAGGTACTTGATTGTTTGAGGTTCTTCTCTTACTATTTCAAAGAAGAATTATAATAAAGAACGAATATTTTACCGATTATCTACTAATAACCATATATGACGTATTAAGTGACATGACGTAATATCTAAAACCTATTGTGTACTAATAACCATATATGACTTAATGAGTGACATGACGTAAAAATTGAAAAAATTAATTTTTATTTTATTTTCATTTTTAGTTCAGAATCGCTAAAGTTAGAAACTGCAAAAATATTTATGGTGTCTGAACAATAGTTTTAATCTTTTAATTTAGACTAGAAAAATACCTGAAAATTTAAAAATTAGTTTAATTTTTTGTTAGGTTCTTGATACTTGATACGGGACATAAAAATTCAACTAATGGTTACATAATGGTTTCAATCAAGCAAGCTACACGTAAGTTAAAGAAAGAGTACTACCAAAAAAAACAGAGATAGCATCTTGAAAAGAGAAAAGCAAAGGTATTTAACCGACCAGGCGTATCGAGATGCGAAAATTGATAGTGACAAACAGCGTTATTATAATGATATAGTTTATAGACATGCGAAAATTGAGATAGCCAAACAAAAGAGCAAGGAACAGTATGATAACGATATAGATTACCAAAACAAACATAAGAAAAAGTTGCTACCAGAATAATGGGTAGATACTGGGGTGACAAAAGCTATAATGAAAAAATTAAGTTCTCTGCGAGGTTGTACCGAAGAACGCATAAGGACAAAGGGAAAAATTACATTCAGAAATACAAGAAGATGGCAAAAATGCAGGCTGATCTTTGTAAATTGAGAAACATTTTACGCATGTTTTATCGGGATCACGAAAAGTATTCAAAAATACAGATTAAAATTCTCTTTGAAAGAGCGGATGCTGTTGAAAAGTCGGCTAGAAATGCTTTGGCAAAGCTTCATAGTAGTATCCTAAAGAAATGTTGTCAGTTTAACGAAAAGCTTCCAAGGTATGGATTGGCAACTGCGGAACAGTTTATAGATGCAATGGAAAATGTTCGACAACACAGTGAATATACGGAGGCGTACTTCTTAGAAAATTCGTATATTAATTTTGGAAGGAGCAATTGCAGTTTATGTAGCAGCAATAAAAATATATATACAAGCATACCTATCAACAGCGAAGGAAAAGCAATGTTTTTCAATTATGGCGAAAATGAGCCTGTTAGGGTTATTAGTATATGTGTTTGTAAGACTAATGATTTAGAACAAATTCCTGGAACACCGACTCAAGAAAAAAGCATTTCTAACTGTGTTTTAAACAGTTCTTTTAGTTCTACTGAATATTTAGCAAAAAATTCTCTGCGTAGCAGAACAAACTGTCCTGAAAAGTACGAGACAACTATTGAAAAATGCTCTGAATCTAGATCTGACAAGGAAATTATGATGGCTGAAGTCACCTATAACAATCTGAGTAAACATTCAAAACCAAAAATTGGGCAGCAGGTTACTTGGCAATGTCACCCTGATATCTGGAAGCTCTATCCGACGGATATTGAATTATGTCAAATTCTTTTTGATATCCTTGAAAATAATATAGCATTAAATCCGGGTTGCAGCGGTAGCTAGCAATCCGGGTTGCAGCGGTAGCTAGCAACCTAGTAAGAGACGATCACCTCCAATGTCAAGAAATATAAAACCCCCCAACTCCTAAAAAAAGAGTCAGATCAAAACAAAAAGTACACCATTAGAACCGCCTTGTCCGAATCCTCTATAAAGGAAACTTACCGCCCTTTGGCTTGAATAACAAAGAAAATATATTGGCTTGAAAATCAAGAAAATTGACTTTTACCACGTTATTCTCCACAAACGAGATATTTTTTTCTTTCCGCTTTTTTTTCTGCTCAGCTAGCTGGGCACTGGAAAATCATAGAGAGCTGTATAATAGCTCATTTTAAAGGAAATTGCAACATCTAGTCACTTTTGTATTTAAAAATAAAATACTTTTTAAAGTAGAATCAATTTTGTCAAAAAAATTGCATTTTTGATGTATTTTCATACTGCAGTCTTTTCAAAGATATTTGAATTTTGAAGCAATAAAACAGTCAATGTAATGAACTCTATAGTAATTATAGCTACTTGTCTCAATAGTAACCGAAACTCCTGGAACCAAAATTTTCTTTTTTGGCTTAATCGCTAAAATTATTATGTAAACTGCAAAAATATTTATGATACCTAATCAGTAATAGTAATTTTTTAATTTAAACAACAAAAATACATAAAAATTCTAAAATTAGTTTTGCTTTTTGTCTCCTGGAAGAAATTTTTTTTTCATCTCAGTTCAAATTTATTATTGTATTTACATAAAGGACCAATGTAGTTCATTATAAATGGTGTTTGTCAATACGTTTTTCTTATATATAACATTATTAATCATCGGATTCATCGAATCATCAGATATACCTATAGTAGCTAATGTTATTAACATCCTATTGCAAACAAAAATAGAAATAGTATTTTAACATTATAAAAAGCATGCATATATATTTATGTAAAATGCAGTAATTCTTTTAGGGTTTTAGTAAAAAATCTAATTCTTTTAGAGTTTTATAAAAAAAGCTGATTTGTCAACTGAAACTAGATTAATTCCTGAAAATTTTAAATAAACAATTTTATTTATCCGGGTTGCAGCGGTAGCTAGCAATCCGGGTTGCAGCGGTAGCTAGCAACCTAGTAAGAGACGATCACGTCCAATGTTGAGAAATATAAAAACCCATAGTTCCTAACAAAGGAGTCAGATCAAATTCAAAAGTACACCATTAGAACCGCCTTGTCCGAAACCCCTGTATAGGAAATTTTCTGTCTCTTGGCTTGAAACAGCAAGGGAAATATATTGGCTTGAATATAAAGAAAAGTGGCAGCTATTACAACATTCTGCCTAAACGGGATATTTTTCTTCTCTCTTTTCTTCTTTTCCAGAGATAGCTTGGCACTGGAACATCGTAGAGAGTTGTTCAATGGCTCATTTTAAAGGAAATTATTTGGGTTAAAAATCTATAGTAACTAAAATAAATTATTTCAAAAAGAGAATAAATTTTTCCACCAAAAATTGCATTTTTGATGTCTTTTCACACTGCAGTCTTTCAAACATAATCGTATACCAGCGGTAAGATTTGAACCCACACCTCCGAAGAGACTGGTGGCTAACACCAGTGCCTTGGACCACTTGGCCAGGCTGCCTCTCATAAATAATATATATGTGAATCTGGGTTGCAGCAGTAGCTAGCAGCCTAGTAAGAGATCAGTTCAATGCTAAGAAATATAAAAACCCAAAACTCCTAAAATAGAGTCAGATCAAAACAAAAGTACATCATTAGAACTACCTTGTCTGAAACTCTACTAGATAAATAATGAATTTCGTCATAGTTTTATATTAGAGCTAAGACATGAATAGAAAAACACGACCTTATATTGTGGTTTCTGAAGACGTCATGAAATAATACCATTGCGCCATGACGTCATGAAATAAAATCATTACTTCGTGACGTCATATTTACTATATAAGAAGCGTCAAAACTGTAAATGTTCTCATTCATAATTAGATAATGGTTAGATCAAAGCAAGCTATACGTAAGTTAAAAAAACAGTACTACACAAACAACAGAGATAGTATCGAGAAAGCTAAAGCCCAAGTAGATGAGGACTTTAAAAAGATTATTGACGAAAAGGAGAAAATCAATACCCAAATAAACTTAGAAAAAGAACAGAGTCGTGCTCTCGTTGTAGCTTTTGAAATTCAAAAAGAAGAATATTTGTCGCTTATAGCTAGCCTTAAAGAAGGGAAAAAAATGGAAGCACTTACAAAAACTGACACCCTTGCTCAGCAACCGGAGGTACCGACTAGTCCGACCAGTCCAAATACAAGTCACCTTCAAAACAAGAAAGGTAATAAAAAGAACAAAGTTCCATTAAAACAAACCAAGGCTCCAAAACAACTTGAACCTGCCGTCGAAGAATCGGCAATTTCGCTGAAAATGCAAATCGAAGTTTTAAATAGAACGATTGTTAAACAGGCAGAGGAGATGAGTGCATATAAAGTAGCAGCTGATGTTGCTAATAAAAAATTAGTCAATGTCGAAAAGAAATTAGCCGATACTTTAGCGACATATGCAGATCAAGCTTCTGAAATAGTGACTCGGTATTCCTCCGAGGTTAATCTACAATCAGATTTAGATGCTGCTAAGCTAAAAATCGATGAATTAACAGCGAAATCAGAAATGTCTACTGCTGATATGGTTAAATATCAAACAATTATTGATAATTTAAATGTTGATCTTAAAGATACATTGACTAATTTGTCTAATAAACAAGTTCTGTATGCTGACATCAAAGCCGAGTTGGATGATATGAAATCACTTTATGAAGCTGAAAAGGAACTTAATTCTAAAATGATGATAGAGATGAAACCATTGGAAGAAGAAAAGGTGGCTGGATATAATGTGAAAGTACAAAAATTGCAAGATGATTTAGAAGTGATAACATCCCAGTATGTCGATCTGAAATCTTCTGAAAGTGACTTGAAACAGCAATTGTTATTAAAGAATCAAGACGTTTCTCATTGGACTTCTGAAGCTCAACGCCTAGATGAAGAAGCAGAAGAAAAATTAGATAAAATTAATCCGCTTAGTCCGGGTTGCAGCGGTAGCTAGCAACCTAGTAAGAGACGATCACGTCCAATGTTAAGAAATATAAAAACCCATAGTTCTTAAAAAAAAGAGTCAGATCAAAACAAAAAGTACACCATTAGAACCGCCTTGTCCGAAACCCCTGCATAGTAAAATTTCTGTCCCTTGGCTTGAATTACAGTAAAGAACGATCTGTCTCCCATAGTAAATGATATGTTACATTAAAAGACGATCATTGGAATAAAAAGTTATTGCATGCATTGGACTTAGTTAGCTACTTGATCGTTTGAGGTTCGTCTCTTACTATTTCAAAAAAGAAAAAGCTGTAAGCTTTTTCCTGTTTGTAATGAAAAAACAGTACTACACAAACAACAGAGATAGTAACTTGAAAAGAAAAAAGCAAAGGTATTCAACCGACCAGGCGTATCGAGAAGCAATAATTGAGAGAGCAAAACGAAACAGCAAGATGTGTTATCTCAATGATGAAGATTATAGACATGCAAAAATTGAGACAGCTAAACAAAAGTTCAAGGAGAGTTATCACAATGATGAAGATACCGCATCAAATATAAGAAAAACCAAAAGCAAAGGTATTTAACCGTCCAGGTGTATCGAGAAGTAAAAATTGAGACAGCCAAACAAAAGATCAAGGAGCGTTATCAAAATGAAAAACTTTATAGAGAAGCATCCGGGTTGCAGCGGTAGCTAGCAACCTAGTAAGAGACGATCACGTCCAATGTTAAGAAATATGAAAAACCATAGTTCCTAAAAAGGAGTCAGATCAAAACAAAAAGTACACCATTAGAACCGCCTTGTCCGAAACCCCTGTATAGGAAACTTTCTGTCCCTTGGCTTGAACAGCAAGGGAAATATATTGGCTTGAAAATCAAGAAAATTGACTTTAACTGCGTTATTCTCCCCAAACGGGATATTTTTTCTCTTTTCTTTTTTTGTATCCAGAGACAGCTTGGCACTGGAACATCGTAGAGGATTGTTCAATAGCTCATTTTAAAGGAAATTAATTGGGTTAAAAACCTTTTGTAACTAAAATAAATTATTTCTAAAAGAGAATAAATTTTTCCAACAAAAACTGTATTTTCGATGTCTTTTCACACTGCAGTCTTTCAAACATAATCGTATACCAGCGGTAAGATTTGAACCCACGCCTCCGAAGAGATTGGTGGCTAACACCAGTGCCTTGGATCACTCGGCCAGGCTGCCTCTCATAAATAAATATATATGTGAATTTGGGTTGCAGCAGTAGCTAGCAACCTAGTAAGAGACGATCAGTCCAATGCTAAGAAATATAACAAAAATCCTAAAAATAGGATTTTTAGATCAAAACAAAAGTTTTGATCTAAACAGATCAAAACTGTTTAGTCAAATCAAACAAAAGTACATCATTAGAATTACCTTGTCTGAAACCCTACTAGATAAATAATGAATGTCATCATAGTTTTATATTAGAGCTATGACGTGAATAGAAAAACACGAAATTATATTGTTGTTTCTGAAGACGTCATGAAATAATATCATTGCGCTATGACGTCAATAAAATCATTACGCCGTGACGTCTTAATTACTATATAAGAAGCGTCAGAACTCTAAATGTTCTCATTCATAATTACATAATGGTTTCAATCAAGCAAGCTGCACGCAAGTTGAAAAAACAGTACTACACAAACAACAGAGATAGTATCTTGAAAAGAAAAAAGCAAAGGTATTCAACCGACCAGGCGTATCGAGAAGTAATAATTGAGAGATTATAATAAAGAACGACCTCTTACCTATGCTAAATATTATACGCCACTTAATTATAGTATAGGTTATCCGGGTTGCTACAGTAAAGAATGATCTCTCATCCATAGTAACTGATAAATGGTGGTTCCAGGGGTAGTACACTTGAGGTTCGTCTCTTACTATTTAAAAGAAGAAAAAGCCGTGGGCTTTTTCCTGTTTGTAATGATATAGCATAAAAGAAAACCCAAGTGGTAACTGATTACAGTAAAGAACGATCCCTCGCTCATATTAACTGATTTGTCAATTAGGTCTTTTTATACATAATTATCCATTATTATATAAAACACAGTGATTTTTGGGGGTATTTTATAATAAAGAAATAACTCTTGCCTATATAACATGTATTAACATGTATAGGCATCTTAACTATACTTAATAATTAGACTTATTTCGTCCGGGTTGCAGCGGTAGCTAGCAACCTAGTAAGAGACGATCACGTCCAATGTTAAGAAATATAAAAACCCCTAACTCCTAAAAAAAGAGTCAGGTCAAATCCGGGTTGTAGCGGTAGCTAGCAACCTAGTAAGAGACGATCACCTCCAATGTTAAGAAATATAAAACCCCCCAACTCCTAAAAAAAGAGTCAGATCAAAACAAAAAGTACACCATTAGAACCGCCTTGTCCGAATCCTCTATAAAGGAAACTTACCGCCCTTTGGCTTGAATAACAAAGAAAATATATTAGCTTGAAAATCAGAAAATAGACTTTTACCACGTTATTCTCCACAAACGGGATATTTTTTTCTTTCCACTTTTTTTTCTGCTCAGCTAGCTGGGCACTGGAAAATCATAGAGAGTTGTATAATAATTCATTTTAAAGGCAATTGCAACATCTAGTCACTTTTGTAATTAAAAATAAAATACTTTTTAAAGTAGAATCAATTTTGTAAAAAAAATTGCATTTTTGATGTATTTTCATACTGCAGTCTTTTCAAAGATATTTGAATTTTGAAGCAATAAAACAGTTCATGGTAATGAACTCTATAGTAATAATAGCTACTTGTCTCAATAGTAACCGAGTTTCCTGGAACCAAAATTTTCTTTTTTGGCTTAATCGCTAAAATTATTATGTAAACTGCAAAAATATTTATGATGCCTAATCCGTAATAGTAATTTTTTAATTTAAACAACAAAAATACATAAAATTCTAAAATTAGTTTTGCTTTTTGTCTCCTGGAAGAAAAATGTATTTCATCTCAGTTCAAATTTATTATTGTATCCTGGAACAAAACTTTTTTTGGTTTGTAACCCGTAAAGTACATCCGGGTTGCAGCGGTAGCTAGCAACCTAGTAAGAGACGATCATTACATTAAAGAACGATCATTGAAATAACAAACCCTTGCATACATTGGACTTAATTAGTTACTTGATTGTTTGAGGTTCGTCTCTTACTATTTCAAAGAAGAAAAAGCCGTAGGCTTTTTCCTGTTTGTAATTTCAAAGAAGAAAAAGCCGTAGGCTTTTTCCTGTTTGTAATGATGCAGCATAAAATTGATTTTGATTAATAAATTTGATGATAATGATTTTGTAATAAGGATCGATAATAATATATATGATTATCCGGGTTGCAGCGGTAGCTAGCAACCTAATAAGAGACGATCACGTCCAATGTTAAGAAATATAAAAACCCATTGTTCCTAACAGAGGAGTCAGATCAAAACAAAAAGTACACCAATAGAACCGCCTTGTCCGAAACCCCTGTATAGGAAACTTTCTGTCTCTTGGCTTGAACAGCAAGAGAAATATATTGGCTTGAAAATCAAGAAAAGTGGCAGCTACTACAACATTCTGCCTAAACGGGATATTTTTTCTTTTTTTTTTTTTTTTTCTTTTCCAGAGATAGCTTGGCACTGGAACATCGTAGAGGGTTGTTCAATAGTTATAATAAAGAACGACCACTTGCCTCTACTAAATTTTATAGGCCACTTAACTATAGTGTAGGCTAGTACAGTTATATTTAAGGCCAATATATTAAAATTTTCCATTAAAAGACGACCATTGGAATAAAAACCCATTACATACATTTGATTTAGTTAGCTATTTGATTGCTTAAGGCTAGACTCTTACTATTTCAAAGAAGAAAAAGCTGTAGGCTTTTTCCTGTTTGTAATCAATTAGAAAAATTTATAATAAAGAACAGACTCTAGCCAATAGTAACTTAAATATTTTATATAAAGATGTTTAGTAAAGAACGGCCTCAAGTCCAAAGGAACTGAACCCTGTGGTTCATTCATATAATCTCCATTATTTTAGCTAGGGGGTAACTAAACAAGTTTCTTTTCAAATTTAAAATTTAAAAGACATTGCTTTAAATTCAATAATTTAAAAGTTCTCCCCAACGGGGAATCGAACCCCGTTCTCCCGCCTAACTTACAATAAAGAACGAACTCTTGCCTGTACAAACTTGTATAGTGGGACATAAGGATTGATCATAAATGGTGTTAGTCAAGAGGATCTTATCCGGGTTGCAGCGGTAGCTATCAACCTATTAAGAGACGATCACGTCCAAAGTTAAGAAATATAAAAACCCCTAACTCCTAAGAAAAGAGTCAGATCAAAACAAAAATTACACCATTACAACCACCTTGTCCAAAACCCCTATTAAGGAAACTTATCACTCTTTGGCTTGAATAACAAAGAAAATATATTGGCTTGAAAATCAAGAAAATTTTTATAATAAAGATCGAACCCTCGCTTATACTAACTCAAATCTTTAATATATTCCGGGTTGCAATGGTAGTCACATTAAAAGATCCGGGTTGCAGCGGTAGCTAGCAACCTAGTAAGAGACGATCACCTCCAATGTCAAGAAATATAAAACCCCCCAACTCCTAAAAAAAGAGTCAGATCAAAACAAAAAGTACACCATTAGAACCGCCTTGTCCGAATCCTCTATAAAGGAAACTTACCTCCCTTTGGCTTGAATAACAAAGAAAATAAATTGGCTTGAAAATCAAGAAAATTGACTTTTACCACGTTATTCTCCACAAACGGGATATTTTTTTCTTTCCGCTTTTTCTTTCTGCTCAGCTAGCTGGGCACTGGAAAATCATAGAGAGCTGTATAATAGCTCATTTTAAAGGAAATTGCAACATCTAGTCACTTTTGTATTTAAAAATAAAATACTTTTTAAAGTAGAATCAATTTTGTCAAAAAAATTGCATTTTTGATGTATTTTCATACTGCAGTCTTTTCAAAGATATTTGAATTTTGAAGCAATAAAACAGTCCATGTAATGAACTCTATAGTAATAATAGCTACTTGTCTCAATAGTAACCGAAACTCCTGGAACCAAAATTTTCTTTTTTGGCTTAATCGCTAAAATTATTATGTAAACTGCAAAAATATTTATGATGCCTAATCAGTAATAGTAATTTTTTAATTTAAACAACAAAAATACATGAAAATTCTAAAATTAGTTTTGCTTTTTGTCTCCTGGAAGAATTTTTTTTTTCATCTCAGTTCAAATTTATTATTGTATCCTGTAACCCGTAAAGTACATATCTCCATATTATTGTCTCATAATTGCAATTATTTTAGTTTTCAGTCCAGAATCACTAAACTTATTATTTAAACTGCAAAAATATTTATGGTGTCTAACCAATAATACTAATTTTGTAATTCAAACAAGATAAATACCTGAAAATTTTAAAATTAGTTTTGTTTTATGCTAGGTTTTAGATACTCGACACGGGATTTTGTGTGCTTAATAATTTTAAATCTTGAAAATTACATAAAGGATCGATACTGTAAATGGTTTTTTTGTAAGTATCATCCGTATCATGGTTTTAATAATAGCTGAATTACAATTTAAAGAAATTGACCCCGGGTGGCCTTGAACCACCAACCATTCGGTTAACGGTTATAATAAAGAACGACCTCTTGCCTATACTAAATTTTATACGCCACTTAATTAAAGTATAGGTTAGTAATTCCACAGATAGCTTGGCGCTGGAATATCGTAGAGAGTTGTTTAATAGCTCATTTTAAAGCAAATTAATGGGGTTAAAAACTTTTTTTACTACTTAAGAACGACAAAGATGTAAATTCTCTCATTCTGGATTAGATAATGGTTAGATCAAAGCAAGCTATACGTAAGTTGAAATTATAATAAAGAACGACCTCTTGCCTATACTAAATTATATAGGCCACTTAACTATAGTATAGGTTAGTAAATTTACATTAAAAGACGATAACTGAAATAACAAACCATTCTATACATTGGACTTAGTTATTAGCTACTTGATTGTTTGAGTTTCGTCTCTTACTATTAAAGAAGAAAAAGCCGTAGGCTTTTTCCTGTTTGTATTTATAGTTAAAAAACGAACTCAGGGCCAAAGAAACTGAACCCTGTGGTTCATTCATATTATCTTCATTATTTTAGCTAGAATGTAAATAAACAAGTTTCTTTTTTAAATTTTAAACTGAAAAGATAGTGCTTTTAATTCAACATATTAAAAGTTCTCCCCGACGGGGAATCGAACCCCCTTCTCCCAAGTAACAAGTGGGCATGCTTACCATTAGACTATCGAAGACTTATAAAATAAAAGTTAATTATAAGATATGATAATAATTTTTTAATTCGGGTTGCAGCGGTAGCCAGCAACCTAGTAAGAGACGATCACGTCCAATGTTAAGAAATATAAAAACCCATAGCTCTTAAAAAAGGAGTCAGATCAAAACAAAATCCGGGTTGCAGCGGTAGCTAGTAACCTAGTAAGAGACGATCACGTCCAATGTTAAGAAATATAAAAACCCATAGTTCCTAACAAAGGAGTCAGATCAAAGCAAAAAGTACACCATTAGAACCGCCTTGTCCGAAACCCCTGTATAGGAAACTTTCTATTCCTTGGCTTGAGCAGCAAGGGAAATATATTGGCTTGAAAATCAAGAAAAGTGGCAGCTATTACAACATTCTACCTAGACGGGATAGTTTTTTTTCTGTTTTCTTTATTTTCCACAGATAGCTTGGTACTGGAACATCGTTGAGGGTTGTTCAATAGCTCATTTTAAAGGAAATTAATTTGGTTAAAAATCTATAGTAACTAAAATAAATTATTTCTAAAAGAGAATAAATTTTTCCACCAAAAACTGGATTTTTGATCCGGGTTGCAGCGGTAGCTAGCAACCTAGTAAAAGACGATCACGTCCAATGTTAAGAAATATAAAAACCCATAGTTCCTAACAGAGGAGTCTGATCAAAACAAAAAGTACACCATTAGAACCACCTTGTCCGAAACCCCTGTATAGGAAACTTTCTGTCCCTTGGCTTGAACAGCAAGGGAAATATATTGGCTTGAAAATCAAGAAAAGTGGCAGCTACTACAACATTCTGCCTAAACGGGATGTTTTTTTCTTTTTTTTTCTTTTGTATCCAGAGATTGCTTGGCACTGGAACATCGTAGAGAGTTGTTCAATGGCTCATTCTAAAGGAAATTAATTGGGTTAAAAATCTATAGTAACTAAAATAAGTTATTTCTAAAAGAGAATAAATTTTTCCACCAAAAACTGCATTTTTGATGTCTTTTCACACTGCAGTCTTTCAAACATAATCGTATACCAGCGGTAAGATTTGAAGCCACGCCTCCGAAGAGACTGGTGGCTAACACCAGTGCCTTAGACCACTCGGCCAGGCTGCCTCTCATAATTTGGGTTGCAGCAGTAGCTAGCAACCTGGCAAGAGACGATCAGTCCAATGCTAAGAAATATAAAAACCCAAAACTCCTAAAAATACAGTCATATCAAAACAAAAGTACATCATTAGAACTACCTTGTCTGAAACCCTACTAGGTAAATTAGAGCTATGACGTGATTAGATCCCGGTTGCAGCGGTAGCTAGTAACCTTGTAAGAGACGATCACGTCCAATGTTAAGAAATATAAAAACCCATAGTTCCTAAAAAAGGAGTCAGATCAAAACAAAAAGTACACCATTAGAACCGCCTTGTCCGAAACCCCTGTATAGGAAACTTTCTGTCCCTTGGCTTGAACAGCAAGGGAAATATATTGGCTTGAAAATCAAAAAAAGTGGCAGCTACTACAACATTCTGCCTAAACGTGATATTTTTTTCTCTTTTCTTTTGTATCCAGAGATAGCTTGGCACTGAAACATCGTAAAGGGTTGTTCAATAGCTCATTTTAAAGAAGATTAATTGGGTTAAAAATCTATAGTAACTAAAATAAATTATTTCTAAAAGAGAATAAATTTTTCCACCAAAAACTGCATTTTCTATGTCTTTTCACACTGCAGTCTTTCAAACATAATCGCATACCAGCGGTAAGGTTTGAACCCACGCCTCCGAAGAGACTGGTGGCTAACACCAGTGCCTTGGACCACTCGGCCAGACTGCCTCTCATAAATAAATATATATGTGAATTTGGGTTGCAGCAGTAGCTAGCAACCTAGTAAGAGACGATCAGTCCAATGCTAAGAAATATAAAAACCCAAAACACCTAAAAATAGAGTCAGATCAAAACAAAAGTATATCATTAGAACTACCTTGTCTGAAACCCTACTAGATAAATAATGAATGTCATCATAGTTTTATATTAGAGCTATGACGTGAATAGAAAAACACGAAAATATATTGTTGTTTCTGAAGACGTCATGAAATAATATCATTGCGCCATGACCAGTCCTGCACTGGTATCCGGGATCATTGCTTTTCCTGAGGCGAAAAAAATTTCAATGATTTAAAGAACATGAAAATTGGAACTTGGAATGTTACAACATTAAAAAATGACTATCGTATCGACATTTTGACTGACGAATTCAGACGATTCGAACTGTATTTATTAGGAGTTTCAGAAACTTATATCCCAGGGGTAGGAAGCATGAAATTAGGTGATATAGAATTTGTTTACTCAGGCAGGAAGGATGGGTTACATAGACAGGGAGTAGGGCTCATGATGAATAAGGAAGCGGCTAAGTCTTGTTTAGGCTGGGAAGGTATTAATAATAGAATACTAATTGCTCATTTTATGACTAGAAAGTTCAAGGTATCAGTTAGAGTAGTATACGCCCCTGTAGAACCGACTGATGGAGATACTAGTGACTCAGATGAATTCTACTTACAGTTACAGGAGCAAATAGACAAGGTCCCACGTAGAAATATGATGTTATTGCTGGGAGATTTTAACGCCCAGGTTGGTAGAAATATGGATAGATGGTATCCCAGCTTAGGTAAATTTGGTGTAGGAAAAGAAAACAGTAATGGATACAGACTTTTGCAATTTTGTAGGTATAACAATCTAGTTATAACCAATACGGTGTTTGGTCATAAATTGGCTCATAAGTTAACATGGTATTCACGTGATGGTAAGACAGCAAACCTTATTGATTATATTATTATAAACCGACGACTGACAGGATCAATACAAGATACTAGGGTATATAGGAGTGCTGTTATTGATGTTAAAAGTAAAGATCACCATCTTGTAGAGTCAAGGGTTAATTTAAAGCTGAAATATCGGAAGGGTAATTACCTCCCGGGAAGTTATGATGTTAGTAGACTCCAGGATGAGAATTTGAGAGAAACTTTCCAGGAACAGTTGAATACTAAACTTGAGAGTTTAAAATTTGATAATGTGGAAGATGGTTGGAATAATTTTAGAAAAATAATTTGTGAAGTTGCTGAAGGTGTATTAGGGAAGAAAGCTAGAACTGCAGCTAAGAATATTAGTGAAAAAGCTTTAAGTTTAATAGAAAGGAGAAAGGACTTGTACAAGAATTATCTGAGTGATAGATCACATGATTATAGTAAAGAACCAACTATAGCCTATAGTAATTGAACTACAATCCGGGTTGCAGCGGTAGCTAGCAACCTAGTAAGAGACGATCACGTCAAATGTTAAGGAATATAAAAAACCATAGTTCCTATAAAAACGAGTCAGATCAAAACAAAAAGCATACCATTAGAACCGCCTTTTCCATAATCCCTTTATAGGAAACTTTCTGTCCCTTGGCTTGAACAGCAAGGGAAATATATTGGCTTGAAAATCAAGAAATCCGGGTTGCAGCGGTAGCTAGCAACCTAATAAGAGACGATCACCTCCAATGTAAAGAAATATAAAACCCATAACTCCTAAAAAAAAGAGTCAGATCAAAACAAAAAGTATACCATTAGAACCACCTTGTCCGAAAACCCTATAAAGGAAACTTACCGCCCTTTGACTTGAATAACAAAGAAAATATATTGGCTTGAAAATCAAGAAAATTGACTTTAACCACGTTATTCTCCACAAACGGGACATTTTTTTCTTTCCGCTTGATTTTTCTTCTCAGCTAGCTGGGCACTGGAAAATCATAGAGAGCTGTATAATAGCTCATTTTAAAGGAAATTGCAACATCTAGTCACTTTTGTATAATAAAGAACGACTTCTTGCCTATACTAAATTTTATACGCCACTTATTTATAGTATAAGTTTTACAATAAGGAACAAACTCTAGCCTATAGTAACTAAAATATAAAAATAAATTATTACATAACTACAAAAATATCTTATTTGTCAACTGAAACTAGAATAATTCCTGAAAATTTTAAATACTTTTTTTTATTTAACTGAAAACGGCAAAAATATTTATGGTGTCAGAGCAATAATTTTAATTTTGTAATTTAAATCAGAAAAATACTTTAAAATTTTAAAATTAGTTTGGTTTTTCTTTTGCATCAATTGACTCGTTACGCCAGAAATAAATTAAGCAACGCTAAGCCTAAAATGATTTGTGCTAAAATCATCATACTCTTTTTATTATACTACTACTACTACTACTAACAACTCATCGCAGCACCAAGCCGCCTGAGGCCAACACAGCTACGCACGCTCCTCCTCCACCCCAATCTATTCAAAGCCTCCCTTTTTACACCCGCCCACGAAGTTCCCATTTCCTTTAAATCTTTCTTTATGACGTCCTCCCAACCCAGACGGGGACGACCTGCTTTCCGTTTAGCCCTAGATGGTTGGCCGAAAAGAACAATCTTCGGCAATCTGTCATCCTTCATCCGAACAACATGCCCTAACCACCTCAACCTTTCTTTCATTATAGACCTAGAAAGCGGTATTGAACCACATTTTTCGTATAGCCTATTGTTTGAAATACGGTCAGTCAGCCGGGTACCCAGAACAATCCTTAAGCAATTTCTCTGGAAAACATCTAGCAAATCTTCATCCGCTTTTCGGAGCGTCCATGCTTCAGAGCCATATTTGACCACTGTCATCACTGTAGCTTCTAAGATTCTAATCTTGGTTTGCAGAGTTATCTTCCTATTCTTCCAGACTTTTTTTAACTGTGAAAAAACACCCTGAGCCTTGGCTATTCTATTTTTAACATCTTCACTGCTCCCACCATCTTTACTAATAATACTACCAAGGTGAGTGAAACTGCCCACCTGATCAATCTTTTCATTACCCAACGTCACCTTTTCATCTTCATTTATTCCTAGCCTTAGTGACTTAGTCTTCTTAAGATTAATTTTCAAACCAATACTAGCACCCTGAACTCGCAAAACCTCTAAAACTTCATTCATTTTGCTCACACTTTCATCTAGGATGCTTAAATCATCAGCATAATCCAAGTCCAGGAGACTTTTTCCTCCCCATTTGATTCCGTGGTCTCCCATTGCCTTTCCTGTGCTCCTTAAAACAAAGTCCATCAAAATAATCCATATAAAGGGGGATAGAACACAACCTGCAAGTGCAACTGATGAAACAAATCCGAGTATAACTGAACGAAACATTATAGTAAAATCCGGGTTGCAGCGGTAGCTAGCAACCTAGTAAGAGACGATCACGTCCAATGTTAAGAAATATAAAAACCCATAGCTCCTAAAGCAGGAGTCAGATCAAAACAAAAAGTACACCATTAGAACCGCCTTGTCCGAAACCCCTGTATAGAAAACTTTCGGTCCCTGGGCTTGAACAGCCCGGTAAATAGATTGGCGTTAACAAAAAGAACCTTGCCTAGAAACCAGCTATTCGCCCCAACCGAGATATTTTTTTCTTTTTTTTTTTTCTTTTTTGTATAAATAGATAGCTTTGCCATGGAACATCAGAGAGGTTTATTCAATAGCTCATTTTAAATGAAATTAATTGGGTTAAAAATATATAGTAACTAAAATAAATTATTTCTAAAAGAGAATAAATTTTTCCAATAAAAACTGTATTTTTAATGCAGTGACGTCATAATTACTATATAAGAAACGTCAAAACTGTAAATGGTCTCATTCATGAATACATAATGGTTAGATCAAAGCAAGCTACACACAAGTTAAAAAATCAGTACTAAAAAATCAAGAAAAGTGACAGCTACTACAACATTCTGCCTAAACGGGGTATTTTTTTTCTCTTTTCTTTGTTTCCAGTATATAATAAAGATCAAACTCTTCCCTATACTAACTTGCATACGCAACTTTACTATAGTTAAGATTACAGTATTTATATTTTCTTATTACATTAAAAGACGATCACTGAAGTAACAAACCATTCCATACATTGGACTTAGTTAGCTACTTGATTGTTTGAGTTTCGTCTCTTACTATTTAAAAGAAGAAAAAGCCGTAGGCTTTTTCCTGTTTGTATTTATAGTTAAAAAACGAACTCAAGTCCAAAGAAACTGAACACTGTGGTTCATTCATATTATCTTCATTATTTTAGCTAGAATGTAAATAAACAAGTTTCTTTTTTAAATTTTTTACAGTAAAGAACGGTCTCTCTCCCATAGTAACTGATATGTTACATTAAAATTACAATAATCCGGGTTGCAGCGGTAGCTAGCAACCTAGTAAGAGACGATCACGTCCAATGTTAAGAAATATAAAAACCCATAGTTCTTGAAAAAAGAGTCAGATCAAAACAAAAAGTACACCATTAGAACCGCCTTGTCCGAAACCCCTGCATAGTAAAATTTCTGTCCATTGGCTTGAACAGCAAGGGAAATATATATACAGTAAAGAACGACCTCTTGCCTATGCTAAATTTTTATAGGCCACTTACGTACAGTATAGTATAGTACAGTTATATTTAAGGTCAATATATTAAATTTTTCTATTAAAAGACGTTCATTGGAATAAAATCCGGGTTGCAGCGGTAGCTAGCAACCTAGTAAGAGACGATCACGTCCAATGTTAAGAAATATAAAAACCAATAGTTCCTAACAGAGGAGTCAGATCAAAACAAAAAATACACCATTAGAACCGCCTTGTCCGAAACCCCTGTATAGGAAACTTTCTGTCCCTTGGCTTGAACAGCAAGGGAAATATATTGGCATGAAAATCAAGAAAATTGACTTTAACCACGTCATTCTTCCCAAACGGGATATTTTTTTCTTTTTTCTTTTCCACAGATAGCTTGGCACTGGAACATCGTAGAGGGTTGTTCAATAGCTCATTTTAAAGGAAATTAATTGGGTTAAAAATCTATAGTAACTAAAATAAATTATTTCTAAGAGAGAATAAATTTTTCCACCAAAAACTGCATTTTTGATGTCTTTTCACACTGCAGTCTTTCAAACATAATCGTATACCAGCGGTAAGATTTGAACCCATGCCTCCGAAGAGACTGGTGGCTAACACCAGTTTCTTGGACCACTCGGCAAGGCTGCCTCTCATAAGTAAATATATATGTGAATTTGGGTTGCAGCAGTAGCTAGCAACCTAGTAAGAGACGATCAGTCCCATGCTGAAAAATATAACAAAACTCCTAAAAATAGAGTCAGATCAAAACAAAGGTACATCATTAGAACTACCTTGTCTGAAACCCTACTAGATAAATAATGAATGTCGTCATAGCTTTATATTAGAGCTATGACGTGAATAGAAAAGCACAAAATTATATTGTTGTTTCTGATGACGTCGTGAAATAATATCATTGCGCCATGACGTCAATAAAATCATTACGCCGTGACGTCATAATTACTACTTAAGAACGACAAAGATGTTATAATAAAGATCGAACTCTTCCCTATACTAACTTGCATACGCAACTTCACTATAGTTAAGATTACAGTATTTATATTATGCATCATTATAAATTATAAAAGGTTCAAATGTTCGAATATTATAGAGTTAAAAATTTTCCCACCCCGGGAATCGAACCCAAGTCTGTTAAGTGAAAGTTAACTATCCTAGCCACTAGACCATATTGAACCATAAAGAAGTATGATTTAAGAGCCATATGCGTATTATTATTTCACCATACCAATCATAATAAGGCCAAAACAAAATCGTCGACTTGCAACCTTACTTTTGACACATTAGTTAAATCTTCATCAGGCTTAAAAAATGTTTTATAATCAAGATCGAACTCTTCCCTATACTAACTTGCATAGGCAACTTCACTATAGTTAAGATTACAGTATTTATATTATTTTCCATTAAAAGACGACCATTGGAATAAAAACCCATTACATATATTTGATTTAGTTATTATAATAAAGAACGACCTCTTTCGTATACTAAATTTTATAGGCCACTTAACTAGAGTATAGGCTAGTATAGTTATAATATTTAAGGTCAATATATTAAAATTTTCCACTAAAAAACGTTCATTGGAATAAAAACCCAATATATACATTTGATTTAGTTAGCTACTTGATTGTTTGAGGCTAGTCTCTTACTATTTCAAAGAAGAAAAAGCCATAGGCTTTTTCCTGTTTGTAATCAATTAGAAAGAGTGCTACCTTTAAAATGAGTTACGTAGTTACATTAAAGGACGATCATTTGAATAACAGACCATTGCATACATTAGACTTTGCTTACATTAAAGAACAAACTTCCAGCCCATTGTAGCTAAAATAAGATTATAATTAATGTTAAAGATTAATCATTGTTACAGTAAAGAACGATCTCTGGCCCATAGTAACTGATATAAGGTGGTTTACATTATTTCCGGGTTGCAGCGGTAGCTACCAACCTAGTAAGAGACGATCACGTCCAATGTTAAGAAATATAAAAACCCATAGTTCCTAAAAAAGGAGTCAGATCAAAATAAAAAGTACACCATTAGAACCACCTTGTCCGAAACCCCTGTATAGGAAACTTTCTGTCCCTTGGCTTGAACAGCAAGGGAAATATATTGGCTTGAAAATCAAGAAAAGTGGCAACTACTACAACATTCTGCCTAAACGGGATATTCTTTTCTTTCTTCTTTTCCACAGATAGCTTGGCAATGGAACATCGTAGAGAGTTGTTCAATGGCTCATTTTAAAGGAAATCTCTAGATCTAGCAACTTTTGCACTTAATTTTTTTTTCAATTAATTATTTTTTACGAAAAACTTAATTTTTTTTTTTAAATATTGACCAATGACGTCATAGTCGTTGGATGTAGTTAGTATTACATAATCCGGGTTGCAGCGGTAGCTAGCAGCCTAGTAAGAGACGATCACGTCCAATGTTAAGAAATATCCGGGTTGCAGCGGTAGCTAGCAACCTAGTAAGAGACGATCACGTCCAATGTGAAGAAATATAAAAACCCATAGCTCATAAAAAAGGAGTCAGATCAAAACAAAAAGTACACCATTAGAACCGCCTTGTCCGAAACCCCTGTATAGGAAACTTTCTGTCCCTTGGCTTGAACAGAAAGGGAAATATATTGGCTTGAAAATCAAGAAAAGTGGCAGCTACTACAACATTCTTCCTAAACGGGATATTTTTTTTTTTTTTTTCTTTGTTTCCAGAGATAGCTTGGCACTGGAACATCGTAGAGGGTTGTTCAATAGCTCATTTTAAAGGAAATTAATTGGGTTAAAAACCTTTTGTAACTAAAATAAATTATTTCTAAAAGAGAATAAATTTTTCCACCAAAAACTGCATTTTCGATGTCTTTTCACACTGCAGTCTTTCAAACATAATCGTATACCAGCGGTAAGATTTGAACCCACGCCTCCGAAGAGACTGGTGGTTAACACCAGTGCCTTGGACCACTCGGCCAGGTTGCCTCTCATAAATAATATATATGTGAATCCGGGTTGCAGCAGTAGCTAGCAATCTAGTAAGAGACGATCAGTCCAATGCTAAGAAATATAACAAAACTCCTAAAAATAGAGTCAGATCAAAACAAAAGTGCATCATTAGAATTACCTTGTCTGAAATCCTACTAGATAAATATTGAATGTCGTCATAGTTTTATATTAGTTACAGTAAAGAACGAAAATTTATAATAAAGAACGAACTCTTCCCTATACTAACTTGCATACGCAACTTCACTATACTTAAGATTACAGTATTTATATTATACATCATTATAAATTATAAAAGGTTCAAATGTTCGAAGATACATGAAAATTCTAAAATTAGTTTTGCTTTTTGTCTCCTGGAAGAAAATTTTTTCATCTCAGTTCAAATTTATTATTGTATCCTGGAACCAAACTTTTTTTGGTTTGTAACCCGTAAAGTACATATCTCCATATTATTGTCTCATAAATGCAATTATTTTAGTTTTCAGTCCAGAATCGCTAAACTTATTATGTAAACTGCAAAAATATTTATGGTGTCTAACCAATAATACTAATTTTGTAATTCAAACAAGATAAATACCTGAAAATTTTAAAATTAGTTTTGTTTTATGCTAGGTTTTAGATACTCGACATGGGATTTTGTGTACTTAATAATTTTAAACCTTGAAAAAATATGGTCTCACGCGAGTGAAAAAAAAGAAAGAATAACCAAAAACAATATCAAAATAGAGCAATCCAAATTTCTACTAATAAAAAACTTTACTACACAAAAAATAAAGCTAACATCCTGCAATATCATCCGGGTTGCAGCGGTAGCTAGCAACCTAGTAAGAGACGATCACGTCCAATGTTAAGAAATATAAAAACCCATAGCTCCTAAAAAAGGAGTCAGATCAAAACAAAAAGTACACCATTAGAACCGCCTCGTCCAAAACCCCTGTATAGGAAATTGTCTATCCCTTGGCTTGAACAGCAAGGGAAATATATTGGCTTGAAAATCAAGAAAATTGACTTTAACCACGTTAGTCTCCCCAAACGGGATATTTTTTTTTCTTTTTTTGAATCCAGAGATAGCTTGGCACTGGAACATCGTAGAGGGTTGTTCAATAGCTCATTTTAAAGGAAATTAATTGTTATAATAAAGATCGAACTCTTTCCTATACTAACTTGCATACGCAACTTCACTATAGTTAAGATTACAGTATTTATATTTTTACATTTATAATAAAGAACGAATATTTTACCGATTATCTACTAATAACCATATATGACGTGATAAGTGACATGACGTAATATCTAAAACCTATTGTGTACTAATTATAGTACACAATAGGTTTATGTCTTAATGAGCGACGTGACGTAATAATTGAAAAAATTAATTTTTATTTTATTTTCGTTTTTAGTTCAGAATCGCTAAAGTTATAAACTGCAAAAATATTTATGGTGTCTGAACAATAGTTTTAATCTTTTAATTTAGACTAGAAAAATACCTGAAAATTTTAAAATTATTTTAATTTTTTGTTAGGTTCTTGATACTTGATACGGGATATAAAAATTCAACTAATGGTTACATAATGGTTTCAATCAAGCAAGCTACACGCAAGTTAAAAGAAGAGTACTACCAAAAAAACAGAGATAGCATCTTGAAAAGAGAATAGCAAAGGTATTCAACCAACCAGGCGTATCGAGATGCGAAAATTGATAGTGACAAACAGCGTTATTATAATGATATAGTTTATAGACATGCGAAAATTGAGACAGCCAAACAAAAGAGCAAGGAACGGTATGATAACGATATAGATTACCGAAACAAACATAAGAAAAAAGTTGCTACCAGAATAATGGGTAGATACTGGGGTGACAAAAGCTATAATGAAAAAATTAAATTCTCTGCGAGGTTGTACCGAAGAACGCATAAGGACAAATGGAAAAATTACATTCAGAAATACAAGAAGATGGCAAAAATGCAGGCTGATCTTGTAAATTGAGAAACATTTTACGCATGTTTTATCGGGATCACGAAAAGTATTCAAAATTACAGATTAAAATTCTCTTTGAAAGAGCGGATGCTGTTGAAAAGTCGGCTAGAAATGCTTTGGCAAAGCTTCATAGTAATATCCAAAAGAAATGTTGTCAGTTTAACGAAAAGCTTCTAAGGTATGGATTGGCAACTGCGGAACAGTTTATAGATGCAATGGAAAATGTTCGACAACACAGTGAATATACGGAGGCGTACTTCTTAGAAAATTCGTATATTAATTTTGGAAGGAGCAATTGCAGTTTATGTAGAAGAAATAAAAATATATATACAAGCATACCTATCAACAGCGAAGGAAAAGCAATGTTTTTCAATTATGGCGAAAACGAGCCTGTTAGGGTTATTAGTAAATGTGTTTGTGCGACTAATGATTTAGAACAAATTTATAATAAAGAGCGAACTCTTGCCTATAATAGATTAGATCCGGGTTGCAGCGGTAGCTAGCAACCTAGTAAGAGACGATCACGTCCAATGTTAAGAAATATAAAAACCCATAGTTCCTAACAGAGGAGTCAGATCAAAACAAAAAGTACACCATTAGAACCGCCTTGTCCGAAATCCCTGTATAGGAAATTTTCTGTCCCTTGGCTTGAACAGCAAGGGGAATATATTGGCTTGAAAATCAAGAAAAGTGGCAGCTACTACAACATTCTGCCTAAACGGGATATTTTTTCCTTTTTTTCTTTTTTTCTTTTGTATCCAGAGATAGCTTGGCACTGGAACATCGTAGAGAGTTTTTCAATGGCTCATTTTAAAGAAAATTAAATGGGTTAAAAACCTTTTGTAACTAAAATAAATTATTTCTAAAAGTGAATAAATATTTCCACCAAAAACTGCATTTTTGATGTCTTTTCACGCTGCAGTATTTCAAATAACTTAAAGACCGAACTCTAACCATCAGTATTGTCAATCAGTTCGTGTTTCCGGGTTTCAGCGGTAGCTAGCAACCTAGTAAGAGACGATCACTTCCAATGTTAAGAGATATAAAAACCCATAGTTCCTAACAAAGGAGTCAGATCAAAACAAAAAGTACACCATTAGAAACGCCTTGTCCGAAACCCCTGTATAGTAAACTTTCTGTCCCTTGGCTTGAACAGCAAGGGATCCGGGTTGCAGCGGTAGCTAGCAACCTAGTAAGAGACGATCACGTCCAATGTTAAGAAATCTAAAAACCCCTGACTCCTAAGAAAAGAGTCAGATCAAAACAAAAATTACACCATTAGAACCGCCTTGTCCAAAACCCCTATAAAGGAAACTTATCACTCTTTGGCTTGAATAACAAAGAAAATATATTGACTTGAAAATCAAGAAATTTGACTTCGACCACGTTATTCTCCACAAACAGGATATTTTTTTCTTTCCGCTTTTTTTTCCTCCTCAACTAGCTGGGCACTGGAAAATAATAGAGAGCTCTATAATAGCTCATTTTAAAGGAAATTGCAACATCTAGTCACTTTTGTAAACAAAAATAAAATACTTTTTAAAGTAGAATCAATTTTGTCAAAAAAATTGCAGTTTTGATGTATTTTCATACTTCAGTCTTTTCAAAGATATTTGAATTTTGAAGTTTATAATAAAGAACGACCTCTTGCCTATACTAAATTTTATAGGCCACTTAACTATAGTATAGGCTAGTATAGTTATATTTATCCGAATTGCAGCAGTAGCTAGCAACCTAGTAAGAGACGATCATCCGGGTTGCAGTGGTTACTAAAGTTATTTTAGTTATTAAAGAAAATCCTGTATAGTAAACTTTCAGTTATTTGGCTGGAACAGCAAGGGAAATATATTGGCTTGAAAATCAAGAAAAGTGGCGGCTACTACAACATTCTGCCTAAACGGCATATTTTTTTTCTTTCTTTTTTTTTTCTTTTCCACAGATAGCTTGGCACTGGAACATCGTAGAGGATGTTTAATGGCTCATTTTAAAGGAAACTAATTGGTTTAAAAATATTTTGTAACTAACATAAATTATTTCTAAAAGAAAATGAATTTTAACAATAAAAATTGCATTTTTTATGTCATTTCATACTGCAGTCTTTTCAAAGATATTTGATTTTTGTACATAGATCATAATCGTATACCAGCGGTAAGATTTAACCCAGGCCACGCTGCCTCTCATGACTATATCTGTGAATCTGGGTTGAGGCAGTAGCTACCAGCCTAGTAAGAGACGATCAGTCCAGTGCTAAGACATAAAAACCCAGAACTCCTAAAAATAGAGTCAGATCAAAACAAAAGTACATCATTAGAACCACCTTGTCTGAAACCCTACTAGATAAATAATGAATGTCGACATTATGTTGTTGTTTCTGAAGACGTCAGGAAATAATACCAGTACGCCATGAAGTCATGAAATATCATTACACAATGACGTCATAATTACTGTATAAGCAGCGACATAGATGTAAATGGTCTCGTTTATGATTACATAACGGTTAAATCAAAGCAAGCTACACGCAAGTTAAAAAACAGTACTACACAAAAAACAGAAATAGCATCTTGAAAAGAGAAAAGCAAAGGTATTCAACCGACCAGGCGTATTGAGAAGTAAAAATTGAGAGAGCCAAACAAAACATCAAGGAGCGTTATCACAATGATTAAGTTTATAGAGAGGCAACAAATCAGCAAGCTAGAGAAAAGATCAAGGAGCGTTATCACAATAATGAAGCTTATAGAGAGGCAACAATTCAGCAAGCTAGAGAAAAGATCAGAAAACGTTATCAAAATGATGAAGTTTATAGAGAGGCAACAATTCAGCAAGCTAGAGAAAATATCAATGAGCGTTATCACAATGATGAAGTTTATAGAGAGGCAACAATTCAGCAAGCTAGAGAAAAGATCAAAGATCATTATCACAATGATTAAGTTTATAGAGAGGCAATAATTCAGCTTGTTAGAGAAAAGATCAAGGAGCGTTATCACAATGATGAAGTTTATAGAGAGGCAACAATTCAGCAAGCGAGAGAAAAGATCAAAAAGCGTTATCACAATGAGATTACTATTTAAGAACGACAAATATGTAAATGGTCTCATTCATGAATTACATAATTGTTAGATCAAAGAAAGTTACATTAAAGAACGAACTTTAGTCCATAGTTTATATTAAAGGACGATCATTAGAAAAGCACACCATTGCATATATTCGGCTGAGTTAGCCGTGTTATAATAAAGAACGACCTCTTGCGACCTATACTTAAGAACGACCTATACTTAATTTTATAGGCCACTTAACTATAGTATAGGCTAGTACAGTTATATTTAAGGTCAATATATTAAAATTTTCTATTAAAAGACGATCAATGGAGTAAAAACCCATTACATAAATTTGATTTAGTTAGCTACTTGATTGTTTGTAGCAAGTCTCTTACTATTTAAAAGAAGAAAAAGCCGTAGGCTTTTCCTGTTTGTAATCAATTAGAAAGAGTTCTACCTTTAAAATGATTATATTAAAAGACGATCATTAGTATATCATACATAAGGCATTATAGCATCAAACAGTTCGTGGTAACGAACTGTAAGTAAGGAGTGACCCGGCTCAATGGCAACCGAAATTCTAAAAAACGGATACCGATAAATACATCAATACCAAATTTCGATACCAATAGATACATAAGAAAATCAGATTTTAATTCTGATTTCAAATATATAAGCTTCATCAAGTTTAATTTTACCTATCAAAAGTTACGCGCCTGAGAAAATTTGGCTGATTTTCAAAAAAAGGGGGAAAGACCCCCTAAAAGTTATAGAACCTTAATGAAAATCACACCATCATATTCAGCGTATCAGAGAACCCTACTGTAGAGGTTTCAAGCTCCTATCTACAAAAATGTGGAATTTTCCATTTTTGTCAGAAGAAAGATCACGGATACGTGTTTATTTGTTTTTTTTATAATAATGATCGAACTCTTCCCTATACTAACTTGCATACGCAACTTCACTATAGTTAAGATTACAGTATTTATATTATACATCATTATAAATTATAAAAGGCTCAAATGTTCGAAGATTATAGAGTTAAAAATTTTCCCAAACCGGGAATCGAACCCGAGCATGTTAAGTGAAAGTCAACTATCCTAGCCACTAGACCATATGGAATCACAAAGAAGTATGATTTAAGAGCAATATGCTTATTATTATTTCACCATACCAATTATAATAAGGCCATAACAAAATCGTCGACTCTCAACCTTACTTTTGACACATTAGTTAAATCTTCATCAGGCTTAAAAAATATTTTGCTAGTTTTACATGAAAGAACGAACCTTGGCCCATAGTAGCAGAAAAAAGAATATCTAGGTTGCAGCGGTAGCTAGCAACCTATTACATAATACGGGTTTAAGTGGTAGCTAGCGCTACAACATTCTGCCTAAACGGGATATTTTTTTTTCTTCTTTTTTTCTTCTTTTTCAGAGATAGCTTGGCACTGGAAAATCGTAAAGAGTTTTTTAATGGCTCATTTTAAAGGAAATTAATTGGGTTAAAAATCTATAGTAACTAAAATAAATTATTTCTAAAACAGGATAAATTTTTCCACCAAAAACTGCATTTTTGATGTCTTTTCACACTGCAGTCTTTCAAACAACATAATCCAGGTTGCAGCGGTAGCTAGTAGCCTAGTAAGAGACGATCACGTCCAATGTTAAGAAATATAAAAACCCATAGTTCCTAAAAAATGAGTCAGCTCAAAACAAAAAGTACACCATTAGAACCGCCTTGTCTGAAACCCCTGTGTAGGAAACTTTCAGTCCCTTGGCTTGAACAGCAAGGGAGATATATTGGCTTGAAAATCAAGAAAAAAGGCAGCTGCTACAACATTCTGCCTAAACGGGATATTTTTTTCTTTTTTTCTTTTTTTCTTTCTTTTCCACAGATAGCTTGGCACTGGAACATCGTAGAGAGTTGTTCAATGGCTCATTTTAAAGGAAATTAATTGGGTTAAAAATCTATAGTAATTAAAATAAATTATTTCTTCCACTAAGAAATTAATGGGATTTAAAACTATTTTTAATTTAAGCAATTTTTTAAACAGGATAATTTTTCCACTAAAAACTGCATTTTTGATGTCTATTCATACTGCAGTCTTTTCAAAGATATTTGATTTTTGAAGCAATCAAACAGTTCGTGGTAAAGTTATAATAAAAGACGATTAGAAGAACAAACCATTGCATACAATGGACTTAGTTAGCTGCCTGGTTCTTTGAGAGTCGTCTCTTACTACTACAAAGAAGAAAAAGCAGTAGGCTTTTTCCTGTTTGTAATCAGGGTTTACGGATGCAGTGGTAGTTTACAATAAGGAACGAACTGTAACCCAGATTTACAATAAAGAACGACACGTTTTCCATGTTAACTGTAACATAAATAGGGATTATGTAATTTCCATCTGTATCATGGCTGTAGAGATGGCTGAAACCCAGTAATCCGGGTTGCAGCGGTAGCTAGCAACCTAGTAAGAGACGATCACGTCCAGATTTAAGAAATATAAAAACCCATAACTCCTAAAAAGGAGTAAGATCAAAACAAAATGTACAACATTAGAAGCGCCTTGTCTGAAACCCCTGTATATTACAGTCAAGAACAAACTTCCATCCCATAGTAACTAAAATAAGATTATAATTTCATGATAAAGATTTATTAGTGGTGTCATGATCGTAGGTTTTAGCCAGTTCGTCTCTTATTATTCCAATTAAGAAAAAGGCATAGGTTTTTTCCTGTTTGTAATACAGTAAGGATTTCGGTAATGTATCTGTAAAGGTGGGAAGAAAAGCAATTTCATTTTATTATCATTTATATTTAAAGTCAATCCATGAACAAGTCCCTTGGACGGGGAGTCAAACCCCGGTAACCCGCGTGCCAAGCGGGTTAGAACCACCTTGTCCGAAACCCCTAAATAGGAAATCTTTTGAACCTTGGCTTTAATAGCAAGGTAAATATATTGGCTTGAAAATTGTACCGTGAGTAATATGTCATATACTTAAAATACAAAAAAAAAAATATTTTCCTTCTAAGGATAATTCCGACATAAATTAAACTTCCCCTAAAAAACTTCTTAATCAGCAAAAAAAACTATATTCTAGTCTCAGCCAAACATTGACGCTAATCGGTTTTAAATTTCGCGAAGATGCTTGGCAATAAAAAAATTGCTAGATACCATAATAAAGAACGACCTCTTGCCTATATTAGTTTATATTAAAGTTATATTTGGCTTGGAGGTCATTTTAAATTTTCAATTTTTATAATAAAGAACGAACTCTTGCCCTTAGTTACCTATGTCTTGTCAAATTAGCTAATTAATTTCACCTGATTTTGTTTTTAAAATAATTCCCACGCCGGGATTTGAACCCAAGCTAATTGGTTGAAAGCCAACTATCCTAAGCCACTAGACCATATGAGTTACGTGTAGAAAGCTAATTAATTGTTTTATGATTATAGTAAAGATGGGCCTCTAACCCATGTTAATGTTAATTGATCCGGGTTGCTGTTACATTAAAGGACGATCATTGAAATAACAAACCATTGCATACATTGGACTTAATAAGCTACTTGATTGTTTGAGGTTCGTCTCTTACTATTTCAAAGAAGATCCGGGTTGCAGCGGTAGCTAGCAACCTAGTAAGAGACGATCACGTCCAATGTTAAGAAATATAAAAACCCATAGTTCCTAAGAAAGGAGTCAGATCAAAACAAAAAGTACACCATTAGAACCGCCTTGTCCGAAACCCCTGTATAAGAAACTTTCTGTCCCTTGGCTTGAACAGCAAGGGAAATATATTGGCTTGAAAATCAAGAAAAGTGGCAGCTACTACAACATTCTGCCTAAACGGGATATTTTTTTTCTTTCTTTTGTTTCCAGAGATAGCTTGGCACTGGAACATTGTAGAAAGTTTCTAGTAAGAGACGATCAGTCCAATGCTAAGAAATATAACAAAACTCCTAAAAATAGAGTCAAATCAAAACAACAGTACATCATTAGAATTACCTTGTCTGAAACCCTACTAGGTAAATATTGAATGTCGTCATAGTTTTATATTAGAGCTATGACGTGAATAGAAAAACACGAAATTATATTGTTGTTTCTGAAGACGTCATGAAATAATCCGGGTTGCAGCGGTACCTAGCAACCTAGTAAGAGACGATCACGTCCAATGTTAAGAAATATAAAAACCCATAGTTCCTAACAGAGGAGTCAGATCAAAACAAAAAGTACACCATTAGAACCGCCTTGTCCGAAACCCCTGTATAAGAAACTTTCTGTCCCTTGGCTTGAACAGCAAGGGAAATATATTGGCATGAAAATCAAGAAAATTGACTTTAACCACGTTATTCTCCTCAAACGGGATATTTTTTTCTTTTTTCTTTTTTTTTCTTTTTCTTTTCCACAGATAGCTTGGGACTGGAACATCGTAGAGGGTTGTTCAATAGCTCATTTTAAACGAAATTAATTGGGTTAAAAATCTATAGTAACTAAAATAAATTATTTCTAAAAGAGAATAAATTTTTCCACCAAAAACTGCATTTTTGATGTCTTTTCACACTGCAGTCTTTCAAACATAATCGTATACCAGCGGTAAGATTTGAACCCACTCCTCCGAAGAGACTGGTGGCTAACACCAGTGTCTTGGACCACTCGGCCAGGCTGCCTCTCATAAATAAATATATATGTGAATTTGGGTTGCAGCAGTAGCTAGCAACCTAGTAAGAGACGATCAGTCCCATGCTAAGAAATATAACAAAACTCCTAAAAATAGAGTAAGATCAAAACAAAAGTACATCATTAGAATTACCTTGTCTGAAACCCTACTAGATAAATAATGAATGTCGTAGCTTTATATTAGAGCTATGAAGTGAATAGAAAAACACGAAATTATATTGTTGTTTCTGATGACGTCATGAAATAATATCATTACGCCTTGACGTCAATAAAATCATTACGCCTTGACGTCATAATTACTACTTAAGAACGGCACAGATGTAAATTCTTTCATTCTTGATTAGAATAATGGTTAGTTCGAAGCAAGCTATACGCAATTTGAAAAAACAGTACTACACAAACAACAGAGATAGTATCTTGAAAAGAGAAAAGCAAAGGTATTCAACCGACCAGGCTCATCGAGAAGTAAAAATTGAGAGAGCAAAACAAAGGTATTCAACCGACCAGGCGTATCGAGAAGTAATAATTGAGAGAGCAAAACAAAGGTATTCAACCGACCAGGTGCATCGAGAAGTAAAAATTGAGAGAGCAAAACAAAGGTATTCAACCGACCAGGAGTATCGAGAAGTAATAATTGAGAGAGAAAAACAAAGGTATTCAACCGACCAGGTGCATCGAGAAGTAAAAATTGAGAGAGCAAAACAAAGGTATTCAACCGACCAGGCGTATCGAGAAGTAATAATTGAGAGAGCAAAACAAAGGTATTCAACCGACCAGGCGTATCGAGAAGTAATAATTGAGAGAGCAAAACAAAACAGCAAGATGTGTTATCACAATGATGAAGATTATAGACATGCAAAAATTAGGACAGCCAAACAAAAGATCAAGGAGAGTTATCACAATGATGAAGATTACCGCATCAAATATAAGAAAAACCAAAAGCAAAGGTATTCAACCGTCCAGGTGTATCGAGAAGTAAAAATTGAGACAGCAAAACAAAAGATCAAGGAGCGTTACTGGGGTGACAAAATCTATAATGAAAAAATTAAATTCGCTGCGAGGTTGTACCGAAGAACGCATAAGGACAAAGGGAAAAATTACATTCAGAAATACAAGAAGATGGCAAAAATGCAGGCTGATCTTCGTAAATTGAGAAACATTTTACGCATCTTTTACCAGGATCACGAAAAGTATTCAAAATTACAGATTAAAATTCTCTTTGAAAGAGCGGATGCTCTTGAAAAGTCGGCTAGAAATGCTTTGGCAAAGCTTCATAGTAATATACAAAAGAAATGTTGTCAGTTTAATGAAAAGCTTCCAAGGTATGGATTGGCAACTGCGGAACAGTTTATAGATGCAATGGAAAATGTTCGACAACACAGTGAATATACGGAGGCGTACTTCTTTGAAAATTCGTATATTAATTTTGGAAGGAGCAATTGCAGTTTATGTAGCAGCAATAAAAAATATATACAAGCATACCTATCAACAGCGAAGGAAAAGCAATGTTTTTCAATTATGGCGAAAACGAGCCTGTTAGGGTTATTAGTATATGTGTTTGTAAGACTAATGATTTAGAACAAATTCCTGGAACACGGACTCAAGAAAAAAGCATTTCTAACTGTGTTTTAAACAGTTCTTTTAGTTCTACTGAATATTTGGCAAAAAATTCTCTGTGTAGTAGAACAAACTGTCCTGAAAAGTACGAGACAACTTTTGAAAAATGCTCTAAAACTAGATCTGACAAGGAAATTATGATGGCTGAAGTCACCTATAACAATCTGAGTAATCATTCAAAACCAAAAATTGGGCAGCAGGTTACTTGGCAATGTCACCCTGATATCTGTAAGTTCTATCCGACGGATATCGAATTATGTCAAATTCTTTTTGATATCCTTGAAAATAATATAGCATTAAAATTTTTAAATGACAAAGTGGTTAATTTCTACCTTGGCGGCTTGGATTATTGTGAAATCAATTACAGGGACACAAGAAAGCATGGGCATTCGTTATACTGTAGCCCAAATGAGGGATGTCAGAGCTATTTGCGTTCTCTAAGGGCACTAGCTCCACATTTTCCTGTCTTGAACTGTTTCATTAATAGCGTATATAAGGCAGTATCAAAATGTAAGATTATACAACATATTAATCTACTAAAAGTCGAGGGCTCGTACAAGAAACTAAGTCATTACATAGAAGAAGTGTCAAGTAGACTCTGTCGTATAATAGTCAAGACTTCATTTACGGTGATAGCAATATTAGAGTTTCTGTGGATGAAAATACAATAATAAAATTATTTGGTGAGAGCCTTGATAAGGTAGCTAACATTAGAGATGTATACCCCACAATGTATTGTGACAGTTGTGAGCAGATAAAGACAAAATACCAATTGAAGAGTCTAAGTTCCCTTTCAAATAAGAAAGGTTTTGATGTAATGATGGTCACGATTTTAGAATACCTACAACAGGACATACCCAAAGATGACAGAGAACAACTAATTCAATGTACAGGTTGGAAAGAGGATGTCATAGATTCATTCTTTGTCTGTGATTACTGTGCTGGGAAAATGTTGAAAAGTCAGGAGAATGTCCGATCAGTATTAAATAACCTTCATATAGACTGTACACCGGAATGTATAAAGTGTTTAAATAATTTTGAAATGGCAATGATTCGATTTGTAATGCCTTGTCTTACGATCGTCAGATTAGGGCAAGTAACTGCATTGAAGAGACCTAGAACAGAACTTGTTGACGCTCTTAAGGGGAGAATAGTATATCTACCTGTTGATGTGCAAGCAAATGCAGATATTCAGCCTGAAAAACTTCTTAACATTGATAGTTTTGTAGTCATTGTCAATGGTCAGCCTACTTACAACAAGAATGTTTGGACTGCACTAATAGATCTGAGAAAAGTCCTTGAAGCACTGTTGTGGTTAAGAGAGAACAACAGTCTCTATAAAACAACACATGCATACACCCTAGAAGATTTAAAAAAAATACTTGAAGCCTGTCTTGCTGAAAAAGCGGTTGGTGTTGATAATTTACCTGAAATACCGGAAGCTGCAATCCTTCAGAAACTGACAGAAAGCGCAAAATCTACATTGGTTGAACATTTTTCTGTCCAGCCTCTCAATTCAGCGGTTCCAAAAGACTTCATTGAAGATTTTAAGCAAATGAAAGATCTTGGTACTGACCAATTTCAAATCAAGAAACTAACAGGTGAGAGCGAAGACTTATTTCAGGAAGAACTTGATCTAAAAGTGTTTCCAAATCTTTTCCTGAAAGGCAAATATGGCTTGCGTGACAAGGCAAGACCATTTCGGATTAGGAATGCAGAATATTTTAAATCAAGGCTTCTTAGCAGACATACTAAGTTTCGTCTTGACAAACAGTTTCTTTTTCACAGCTTCCAATTGCAAGAATTCTCTTACATGTGTAATAGCGTTGGTCATATGTTGCGGACTGTGAAACCAAATCAAAATGCTCGTCAATTTATAGACAGGCTTCATTCCCATAATGGAGAGATGGAAGCGACTTTATTTTCTGTTCAATCAAAAATCAGAGGATCTCAGCAGTATTTTCAATCTCTTTCCTATAAAGTAAAGTCAATGATTGAGCAATTGGGTCCACCGACTTTGTTTCTGACAGTTTCATGTGCTGAGTGGTACTCTCCTGAATTTATTGACTATTTATGGACTGTCCATAAGAACTTACCTGGTGTGGCAAAAATGACCCCAGCAGAGTTGACGTGTCTAGATCCAATTGCAGTTTCCATGCACTTTGACCAAAAATGGACACCTATATTTAATGAGCTAATTTGTTTAAAGACAAATCCTTTGTTTGGTAAAATTAAGGATCATTTCTGGCGTATCGAGTATCAGAAACGAGGTGCGCCTCATGTACACTGTGTGTTGTGGATTGAAGATCCTCCTATTATTGGGAAATAAATAGTGTCTGAAGTGATTCAGTATATCAATAGTATTATAACTTGTGAAATACCAAATAGATTGACTAGTCCAACTCTTCACAAACTGGTCAAAGACCATCAAGTGCACCGCTGTAATACATACTGTCAAAGAAAGTATAAGAGAAAAAGAGGAAGATGGGTTACGTATTGTAAGTTTGGCTTTCCTCGTCCTACAAAGGAACGAACAGAATTATATGACATCCTTGACTGCTTGGCTCATGGTACAAACCGTAAAAAGCCAAGAAAAAGAATATATCATCTGCTTCGAAGAGATGACGAGCGTTATATAAATGACTATTCTCCTGCGTTACTTATTGCTAATAAGCAAACATTGATGTTCAATATATTGGCCATTTGGGCTCTAAATTACCGTATTACATTACCGATTACATGACAAAAGCAGAGAGTGTCGAAATAGAAGCAATGTGGGAGGAAGTAAATAATGCATGCAAAAGTCTTGGTCAACGAACTATGTCCTACTTGTTGAAGTCCATAAAAACCCGTCAAGTTGGAGTAGTTGAAGCTGCTGATAGGCTTCTTGGTAATAAATTGTATATTATTTCTAGGCAATTTAGATATATTGACCTTGCGAAAAAGAGCGAGGTGAAGAGGACACTGAGAAGGTATGAGGAGCTTGAAAAGCTTGCTAAAAACGATCCACAGAGTAATGATTTGTACATTGCCCACTGGGTTATTGATATCTACCCTAAAAGACCGGAACATATGGAAAATATCAGTCTTTTTCAGTTATTGTCTTGGTATGAACGGGAGCGTAATGGTACTGATGATAATATGATGTTAACTGACGGGTCCTTCTACCTCAGAAAAAGGCTTTTTGAACCGTATATCATGCAGCACAGAAAGGTAAACCCATTTGAAACTGACGAGAAGAAAAATGCTTACTATGGAGATCTTTTAAAATTGTTTAAACCTTGGAGAAATGAAAATGAACTAGTAGTCAGTGGAAATAGCAACTACGAAACCTACTGTGTTGAAAGTGTAAACTATCCCAACATGGTAGCTTACCACGAAAAATTTGTTGTTAAGAGGAAAAGCGATATAGAATTTGAAGAAAGGGTCCGAGAACGTGCAAAAGAAATTCTGAAGGCAGAAAATATTGATGAAAACATTGAAGATGACCCAGAAAATGCAATTCAGGGAGGAGTCATTGACAGAGCAGCAGATGCTATGGAGGATTTGTTAGACGCAAAAAAACAGATTTTAAATGGTGACACCAAAGACAGTCTGAAAAATGATTATGAGTCGCTCAATATTGATCAAAAGAGAGTTGTTGACAAAATTTTAGACTCAGTTAACAAGCGCAATGGTGCAACATCTTTGAAGTTGAGTGTATCTGGATGTGGGGGTACAGGTAAATCTAGGGTTATCAGTGTCGTGAGAAGACTACTTTGCAACAAGTTCAAGAATGAAGATTGTCCCATTGTAGTTATGGCACCTACTAGTATTGCTGCACATAGCATAAATGGTTTAACAATACATAGTTGTTTAAGTTTAGCTATTGATCAGGAAAACACCACAAAATACACACCTCTCTCCACTGAAAAACTTCTTACTTTGAGAAAGACACTTAAGGAGACAAGACTTTTTATTATTGATGAAATTAGTATGGTTTCGTCTCTTCTTTTAACCTACATTCATTTAAGACTATCAGAAATATAGCAGTTGATTTGCCAATGGGTAATGCTAACTGCGTATTTTTGGGAGATTTTCTTCAATTAAGACCAGTAAGTGGTAATCCTCCTTATATGCCTCTCACACGACTAGAGGTAAAAAACAGGATCGGATCAGTTGGTACTTTTAACCTCTGGCATCTATTTGAGTATGAGGAACTAAGCATAAATGTGAGACAAAAGATGGATAAGAGTTATGCTAATACACTTGCTGAAATTAGACAGGGGTTTTGCACTGGTGAAATCCGGGTTGCAGCGGTAGCTAGCAATCCGGGTTGCAGCGGTAGCTAGCAACCTAGTAAGAGACGATCACCTCCAATGTCAAGAAATATAAAACCCCCCAACTCCTAAAAAAAGAGTCAGATCAAAACAAAAAGTACACCATTAGAACCGCCTTGTCCGAATCCTCTATAAAGGAAACTTACCGCCCTTTGGCTTGAATAACAAAGAAAATATATTGGCTTGAAAATCAAGAAAATTGACTTTTACCACGTTATTCTCCACAAACGGGATATTTTTTTCTTTCCGCTTTTTTTTCTGCTCAGCTAGCTGGGCACTGGAAAATCATAGAGAGCTGTATAATAGCTCATTTTAAAGGAAATTGCAACATCTAGTCACTTTTGTATTTAAAAATAAAATACTTTTTAAAGTAGAATCAATTTTGTCAAAAAAATTGCATTTTTGATGTATTTTCATACTGCAGTCTTTTCAAAGATATTTGAATTTTGAAGCAATAAAACAGTCCATGTAATGAACTCTATAGTAATAATAGCTACTTGTCTCAATAGTAACCGAAACTCCTGGAACCAAAATTTTCTTTTTTGGCTTAATCGCTAAAATTATTATGTAAAATGAAAAAATATTTATTATGCATAATCAGTAATAGTAATTTTTTAATTTAAAAAACAAAAATACATGAAAATTCTAAAATTAGTTTTGCTTTTTGTCTCCTGGAAGAAATTTTTTTTTCATCTCAGTTCAAATTTATTATTGTATCCTGGAACCAAGCTTTTTTTGGTTTGTAACCCGTAAAGTACATATCTCCATATTATTGTCTCATAATTGCAATTATTTTAGTTTTCAGTCCAGAATCACTAAACTTATTATGTAAACTGCAAAAATATTTATGGTGTCTAACCAATAATACTAATTTTGTAATTCAAACAAGATAAATACCTGAAAATTTTAAAATTAGTTTTGTTTTATTCTAGTTTTTAGATACTCGAAACGGTATTATTTGTGCTTAATAATTTTAAAAATTGAAAAAATATGGTCTCAATAGATTGTAAAAAAATAAATAATAACAAAAAAAAAAATAAAAATATAACAATCCAAATTTATACTAATAGAAAACTTTACTACACAAAAAATAAAGCTAACATCCTGAAATATCAGAAAAGTTTATTTAAAAGAGATAAAAATGCCACCAAACGCAATAAAGCTCGAGCACGCGTAAGGATTGCTACTAAGATGTCTTGTGATCCAGGATTTAAGAAAATGAAATATGACAGAGCAAAACAGAGGTATCTTACGGATCAGGGGTATCGAGAAGGGAAAATTGAGACAGCGAAACAAAAGAGCAAGGAAAGGTATGATAACGATATAGATTACCGAAACAAACATAAGAAAAAAGTTGCTACCAGAATAATGGGTAGATACTGGGGTGACAAAAGCTATAATGAAAAAATTAAATTCTCTGCGAGGTTGTACCGAAGAACGCATAAGGACAAAGGGAAAAATTACATTCAGAAATACAAGAAGATGGCAAAAATGCAGGCTGATCTTTGTAAATTGAGAAACATTTTACGCATGTTTTATCGGGATCACGAAAAGTATTCGAAATTACAGATTAAAATTCTCTTTGAAAGAGCGGATGCTGTTGAAAAGTCGGCTAGAAATGCTTTGGCAAAGCTTCATAGCAATATCCAAAAGAAATGTTGTCAGTTTAACGAAAAGCTTCCAAGGTATGGATTGGCAACTGCGGAACAGTTTATAGATGCAATGGAAAATGTTCGACAACACAGTGAATATACGGAGGCGTACTTCTTAGAAAATTCGTATATTAATTTTGGAAGGAGCAATTGCAGTTTATGTAGCAGCAATAAAAACATATATACAAGCATACCTATCAACAGCGAAGGAAAAGCAATGTTTTTCAATTATGGCGAAAACGAGCCTGTTAGGGTTATTAGTAAATGTGTTTGTAAGACTAATGATTTAGAACAAATTCCTGGAACACCGACTCAAGAAAAAAGCATTTCTAACTGTGTTTTAAACAGTTCGTTTAGTTCTACTGAATATTTGGCAAAAAATTCTCTGTGTAGTAGAACAAACTGTCCTGAAAAGTACGAGACAACTATTGAAAAATGCTCTAAAACTAGATCTGACAAGGAAATTATGATGGCTGAAGTCACCTATAACAATCTGAGTAAACATTCAAAACCAAAAATTGGGCAGCAGAATACTTGGCAATGTCACCCTGATATCCGCAAGCTCTATCCGACGGATATTGAATTATGTCAAATTCTTTTTGATATCCTTGAAAACAATATAGCATTAAAATTTTCAACTGACAAAGTGGTTAATTTCTACCTTGGCGGCTTGGATTATTGTGAAATCAATTACAGGGACACAAGAAAGCATGGGCATTCGTTATACTGTAGCCCAAATGAGGGATGTCAGAGCTATTTGCGTTCTCTAAGGGCACTAGCTCTACATTTTCCTGTCTTGAACTGTTTCATTAATAGATTATATAAGTCAGTATAAAAATGTAAGATTATACAACATATTAATCTACTAAAAGTCGAGGGCTCGTACAAGGAACTAAGCCATTACATAGAAGATGTGTCAAGTAGACTCTGTCGTAATAATAGTCAAGACTTCATTTACGGTGATAGCAATATTAGAGTTTCTGTGGATGAAAATACAATAATACAATTATTTGGTGAGAGCCTTGATAAGGTAGCTAACATCAGGGATGTATACCCCACAATGCATTGTGACAGTTGTGAGCAGATAAAGACAAAATACCAATTGAAGAGTCTAAGATCCCTTTCAAATAAGAAAGGTTTTGATGTAATGATGGCCACGATTTTAGAACACCTACAACAGGACATACCCAAAGATGACAGAGAAGAACTAATTCAATGTACAGGTTGGAAAGAGGATGTCATAGATTCATTCTTTGTCTGTGATTACTGTGCTGGGAAAATGTTGAAAAGTCAGGAGAATGTCCGATCAGTATTAAATAACCTTCATATAGACTGTATTCCTTAAGAAATCATCATAAGTTAAAATTTTCCATACGGAAATTGAACTCAAGCCAACTGGGTGAGAGCTATCCCAAGCTCTAGACCATATAGGATATATTAAAATATCCGATTAATGAAGTTTATGTTAAAGAAAAAATTATAAACCTAGTTAGTTGTCTGATTATTTGAGGATCGTCTCTTACTATTCCAAAGAAGAAAAAGCCGAAGGCTTTTTCCTGTTTGCAATTTATAATCTGGGTTCAAGCGGTAGTTCTAGTAAAAAATAGACTCAAGCCCTAAGAAACTGAACCCTGTGGTTCATTCATATTAACTTCCCTATTTTAGCTAGGATGTAATTTCATTAAAAGATGATCATTGGAATATAAAAAATTTGCATACATTGTTACATTAAAAGACGATCACTAAAATTATAATAAAGAACGAACCCTTCCCTATACTAACTTCTATAGGCAGCTTAACTATAGTTAAGATTAAAGTGTTTATATTAAGAAAATGCAAAAGGTATGAGAAAAAATTGAAAAATTCTATAAACTGCAAAAATATTTAGAATGTTTGAGTAACAATTTCACTTTATGAAAAGAAGCAATACATATTCCTAAATTATATAAAAGAACATATAGTAAAGAACGACATCTAGCCCATGTTAAGTGAAACATCCGGGTTGCAGTGGTAGCTAGCATTACATTAAAAGACGATCACTGAAATAGCAAACCATTCCATACATTGGATTTAGCTACTTGATTGTTTGAGTTTCGTCTCTTACTATTTGAAGGAAGAAAAAGCCGTAGGCTTTTTCCTGTTTGTATTTACAGTTAAAAAACGAACTCAAGCCCAAAGAAACTGAACCCTGTGGTTCATTAATATTATCTCCATTATTTTAGCTAGGATGTAAATAAACAAGTCTCTTTTTCAAATTTTAAATTTAAAGGATAGTTATTGTAAAGAACGAATTCAAGGCCATAGTAGCTAATTTGGTTTGAAAATTACATTAAAAGACGATCATTGGAATAATTTTACATTAAAAGACGATCATTGGAATAACAAACCATTGCATACATTGGACTTAGTTCAGCTATTGTAGGTTCGTCTCTTACTATTTCAAAGAAGAAAAAGCCGTAGGGTTTTTCCTGTTTGTCAGTAGCCCGGGTTGCAGCGGTGGGTAGCAATAATCCGGGATGCAGCGGTAGCTAGGAACCTAGTAATAGACGATCACGTCCAATGTTAAGAAATATAAAAACCCTTACCTCCTAAAAAAGTTAGAATAAGGAACGAATTGTAACCCATGGTAACTGAATTATTAAATCAAACAGTTCTTGGTCATAATAAAGAGTTGTCTAATGGCTAATTTTAAAGGAAATTGCTGTATATAGAAACCTTTTGTAATTATCCGGGTTGCAGCGGTAGCTAGCAACCTAGTAAGAGACGATCACCTCCAATGTCAAGAAATATAAAACCCCCCAACTCCTAAAAAAAGAGTCAGATCAAAAAAAAAAGTACACAATTAGAAACGCCTTTTCCGAATCCTATATAAAGGAAACTTAACTCCCTTTTGCTTGAATAAAAAAGAAAATATATTGGCTTTAAAATCAAGAAAATTGACTTTTAACAAGTTATTCTACACAAACTTGATATTTTTTTATTTAATCTTTTTCTTTCTGATCAGATATATGTTAACTGTAAAATCATAGATAGATTTATAATATATAATTTTAAATTAAATTTCTAAATCTATTAAATTTTGTATTTAAAAATAAAATACTTTTTAAAGTAGAATCAATTTTGTCAAAAAAATTGCATTTTTGATGTATTTTCATACTGCAGTCTTTTCAAAGATATTTGAATTTTGAAGCAATAAAACAGTCCATGTAATGAACTCTATAGTAATAATAGCTACTTGTCTCAATAGTAACCGAAACTCCTGGAACCAAAATTTTCTTTTTTGGCTTAATCGCTAAAATTATTATGTAAACTGCAAAAATATTTATGATGCCTAATCAGTAATAGTAATTTTTTAATTTAAACAACAAAAATACATGAAAATTCTAAAATTAGTTTTGCTTTTTGTCTCCTGGAAGAAATTTTTTTTTCATTTCAGTTCAAATTTATTATTGTATCCTGTAACCCGTAAAGTACATATCTCCATATTATTGTCTCATAATTGCAATTATTTTAGTTTTCAGTCCAGAATCACTAAACTTATTATTTAAACTGCAAAAATATTTATGGTGTCTAACCAATAATACTAATTTTGTAATTCAAACAAGATAAATACCTGAAAATTTTAAAATTAGTTTTGTTTTATGATAGGTTTTAGATAATAGACACTGGATTTTTTGTGCTTAATAATTTTAAATCTTTAAAAAATATTTTATAAATATATTTTAAAAAAATAAATAATAAAAAAAAAAAAAATAAAAATATAAAAATCAAAATTTCTAATAATATAAAACTTTACTACACAAAAAATAAAGCTAACATCCTGAAATATAAGAAAAGTTTATTTAAAAGAGATAAAAATGCCACCAAACGCAATAAAGCTCGAGCACGCGTAAGGATTGCTACTAAGATGTCTTGTGATCCAGGATTTAAGAAAATGAAATATGACAGAGCAAAACAGAGGTATCTTACGGATCAGGGGTATCGAGAAGGGAAAATTGAGACAGCGAAACAAAAGAGCAAGGAACGGTATGATAACGATATAGATTACCGAAACAAACATAAGAAAAAAGTTGCTACCAGAATAATGGGTAGATACTGGGGTGACAAAAGCTATAATGAAAAAATTAAATTCTCTGCGAGGTTGTACCGAAGAACGCATAAGGACAAAGGGAAAAATTACATTCAGAAATACAAGAAGATGGCAAAAATGCAGGCTGATCTTTGTAAATTGAGAAACATTTTACGCATGTTTTATCGGGATCACGAAAAGTATTCGAAATTACAGATTAAAATTCTCTTTGAAAGAGCAGATGCTGTTGAAAAGTCGGCTAGAAATGCTTTGGCAAAGCTTCATGGCAATATCCAAAAGAAATGTTGTCAGTTTAACGAAAAGCTTCCAAGGTATGGATTGGCAACTGCGGAACAGTTTATAGATGCAATGGAAAATGTTCGACAACACAGTGAATATACGGAGGCGTACTTCTTAGAAAATTCGTATATTAATTTTGGAAGGAGCAATTGCAGTTTATGTAGCAGCAATAAAAATATATATACAAGCACACCTATCAACAGCGAAGGAAAAGCAATGTTTTTCAATTATGGCGAAAACGAGCCTGTTAGGGTTATTAGTAAATGTGTTTGTAAGACTAATGATTTAGAACAAATTCCTGGAACACCGACTCAAGAAAAAAGCATTTCTAACTGTGTTTTAAACAGTTCGTTTAGTTCTACTGAATATTTGGCAAAAAATTTTCTGTGTAGTAGAACACACTGTCCTGAAAAGTACGAGACAACTATTGAAAAATGCTCTAAAACTAGATCTGACAAGGAAATTATGATGGCTGAAGTCACCTATAACAATCTGAGTAAAAATTCAAAACCAAAAATTGGGCAGCAGGTTACTTGGCAATGTCACCCTGATATCTGCAAGCTCTATCCGACGGATATTGAATTATGTCAAATTCTTTTTGATATCCTTGAAAACAATATAGCATTAAAATTTTCAACTGACAAAGTGGTTAATTTCTACCTTGGCGGCTTGGATTATTGTGAAATCAATTACAGGGACACAAGAAAGCATGGGCATTCGTTATACTGTAGCCCAAATGAGGGATGTCAGAGCTATTTGCGTTCTCTAAGGGCACTAGCTCCACATTTTCCTGTCTTGAACTGTTTCATTAATAGCGTATATAAGGCAGTATCAAAATGTAAGATTATACAACATATTAATCTACTAAAAGTCGAGGGCTCGTACAAGGAACTAAGTCATCACATAGAAGAAGTGTCAAGTAGACTCTGTCGTAATAATAGTCAAGACTTCATTTACGGTGATGGCAATATTAGAGTTTCTGTGGATGAAAATACAATAATAAAATTATTTGGTGAGAGCCTTGATAAGGTAGCTAACATTAGGGATGTATACCCCACAATGCATTGTGACAGTTGTGAGCAGATAAAGACAAAATACCAATTGAAGAGTCTAAGATCCCTTTCAAATAAGAAAGGTTTTGATGTAATGATGGCCACAATTTTAGAACACCTACAACAGGACATACCCAAAGATGACAGAGAAGAACTAATTCAATGTACAGGTTGGAAAGAGGATGTCATAGATTCATTCTTTGTCTGTGATTACTGTGCTGGGAAAATGTTGAAAAGTCAGGAGAATGTCCGATCAGTATTAAATAACCTTCATATAGACTGTACACCGGAATGTATAAAGTGTTTAAATAATTTTGAAATGGCAATGATTCGATTTGTAATGCCTTGTCTTACGATCGTCAGATTAGGGCAAGTAACTGCATTGAAGAGACCTAGAACAGAACTTGTTGACGCTCTTAAGGGGAGAATAGTATATCTACCTGTTGATGTGCAAGCAAATGCAGATATTCAGCCTGAAAAACTTCTTAACATTGATAGTTTTGTAGTCATTGTCAATGGTCAGCCTACTTACAACAAGAATGTTTGGACTGCACTAATAGATCTGAGAAAAGTCCATGAAGCACTGTTGTGGTTAAGAGAGAACAACAGTCTCTATAAAACAATACATGCATACACCCTAGAAGATTTAAAAAAAATACTTGAAGCCCGTCTTGCTGAAAAAGCGGTTGGTATTGATAATTTACCTGAAATACCGGAAGCTGCAATCCTTCAGAAACTGACAGAAAGTGCAAAATCTACATTGGTTGAACATTTTTCTGTCCAGCCTCTCAATTCAGCGGTTCCAAAAGACTTCATTGAAGATTTTAAGCAAATGAAAGATCTTGGTACTGACCAATTTCAAATCAAGAAACTAAAAGGTGAGAGCGAAGACTTATTTCAGGAAGAACTTGATCTAAAAGTGTTTCCAAATCTTTTCCCGAAAGGCAAATATGGCTTGCGTGACATATAATAAAGATCGAACTCTTCCCTATACTAACTTGCATACGCAACTTCACTATAGTTAAGATTACAGTATTTATATTATGCATCATTAAAAATTATAAAAGGTTCAAATGTTCGAAGATTATAGAGTTAAAAATTTTCCCACACCGGGAATCGAACCCGAGCCTGTTAAGTGAAAGTTAACTATCCTAGCCACTAGACCATATGGAACCATAAAGAAGTATAATTTAAGAGCCATATGCATATTATTATTTCACCATACCAATTATAATAAGGCCACAACAAAATCGTCGACTTGCAACCTTACTTTTGACACATTAGTTAAATCTTCATCAGGCTTAAAAAATGTTTTGCTAGTTTTACATGAAAGAACGAAACTTAGCCCACAGTAGCAGAAATAATAATATCTAGGTTGCAGCGGTAGCTAGCAACCTATTACATAATCCAGGTTTAAGTGGTAGCTAGCAACCTAGTAAGAAACGCCAAATTAAAAGATGATCATTAGAAGAACAAACAATTGCTTATATTGGACTTAGTTAGCTGCCTGATTCTTTGAGTTTCGTCTCTTACTATTCCAAAGAAGAAAAAGCCGTAGGCTTTTTCCTGTTTGTAATAATACATTAAATCCGGGTTGCAGCGGTAGCTAGCAACCTAGTAAAAGACGATCATTCGAAAGAAGAAAAAGCCGTAGGCTTTTTCCTGTTTGTAATAATACATTAAAAGATAACCATATGTGACGTAATAAGTGAATGTTATAATTACATTAAAAGACGATCATTAGAAGAACAAACCAATGCATACATTGGACTTAGTCTGCTGCCTGATTCTTTGAGAGTCGTCTCTTACTACTCCAAAGAAGAAAAAGCCGTAGGCTTTTTCCTGTTTGTAATCAGGGTTTACATAATCCGGGTTGTCAATCCAGGTTACAGTAAAGAGCGATATCTCTCCCATACTAACTAATATATGGTGGTGCCAGGTGTAGTTACATAAAGAACGAATATAGCTCATCATAAATGGTGTTTGTCAATTATCCGGGTTGCAGCGGTATTTTATAATAAAGAACGACCTCTTGCCTATACTAATCTGGGTTGCAGTCGTAGCTAGCAACCTAGTAAGAGACGATCACGTCCAATGTTAAGAAATATAAAAACACAGAGATCCTTAAAAAAGAGTCAGATCAAAACAAAAAGTACACCATTAGAACCGCCTTATCCAAAACCCCTGTGTAGTAAATTTTCTGTTCCTTTGCTTGAACACCAAGGGAAATATATTGTCTTGAAAATCAAGAAAAGTTGCAGCTACTACAACAATCTGCCTAAATACAATAAAGAACGACACCTTGCCCATGTTAACTTAAACATAAATAGGGATTATGTAATTTCCAATAGTATCATGGCTGTAGAGATGGCTGAAACCTAGTTACAATAAAGAACGAACTCTAATTACATTTTGTAATCATAAAATATATAATATAGTAATATAAAATATTGCTAAATAACCATATATGACGTAATGAGCGACGTGACGTAAGAATTGAAAAAATCAATTTTTATTTTATTTTCGTTTTCAGTTCGGAATATCTAAAGTCATAAACTGGAAATATATTTATGGTATCTGAGCAATAGTTTTAATCTTTTAATATAGACTAGAAAAATACCTAAAAATTTAAAAATTAGTTTAATTTTTTGTTAGGTTCTTGGTACTTTATATGTGAATTAATTTCCGGGTTGCAGTGGTAGCTAGCAACCTAGTAAGAGACGATCACGTCCAATGTTAAGAAATATAAAAACCCACAGCTTCTAAAAAATGAGTCAGATTAAAACAAAAAGTACACCATTAGAACCACCTTATCCGAAACCCCTGTATAGTAAACCTTCTGTCCATTGGCTTGAGAACAGCAAGGGAAATATATTGGCTTGAAAATCAAGAAAAGTGGCAGCTACTACAACATTCTGCCTAAACGGGATATTTTTTTTCTTCTTCTATTTCCAGAGATAGCTTGGCACTGGAACATCGTAGAGAGTTGTTCAATAGTTTACAGTAAAAAACGATCTCTCATCCATAGTAACTGATATACGGTGGTTTCAGGGGTAGCTACAAGCTACCCAGATTGTAGCAGTATCCGGGTTGCAGCTGCAGCCGTTACCCGGAGTCTCTTTGCTTAACAACAAAGAAAATATGTCGGCTTGTTATTAAACAAACCCCTAACAAAAAATTAAACTAATTTTAAAATTTTCAGGTATTTTTCCAGTTTTTTTTACATAAGGGATCGATAAAGTTATCATAAATAGTGTCAGTCAAGAAGATCTCGTGTAGTAGTCATTAATAGAAGTTTTGTTTAGACTTTACATAAAGGATCGATCTGAAAATTAGCAAATAACAAACAACAGCATGTAATTGAATAGCTTAGTTGCCTGATTTTCTGTGGTTTTTTAATTTAAAACACGAGATCCGGGTTGCAGCGGTAGCTAGAAATCCGGGTTGCAGCGGTAGCTAGCAACCTAGTAAGAGACGATCACGTCCAATGTTAAGAAATAAAAAAACCTATAGCTCCTAAAAAAGCAGTCAGATCAAAACAAAAAGTACACCATTAGAACCGCCTTGTCCGAAACCCCTGTATAGTAAACTTTATGTCCCTTGGCGTGAACAGCAAGGGAAATATATTTATAATAAAGAACGACCTCTTGCCTATACTAAATTTTATACGCTATATATGCTTAAAGCATAGGTTAGTAATTCCACAAATAGCTTGGCACTGGAACATCATAGAAAGTTGTTTAATGGCTCATTTTAAATACGGGTTGCAGCGGTAGCTAGCAACCTAGTAAGAGACGATCACGTCGAATTTTAAGAAATATAAAAATCCATAGTTCCTAACAGAGGAGTCAGATCAAAACAAAAAGTACACCATTAGAACTGCCTTGTCCAAAACCCCTGTATAGGAAACTTTCTGTCCCTTGGCTTGAACAGCAAGGGAAATATATTGGCTTGAAAATGAAGAAAAGTGGCAGCTACTACAACATTCTGCCTAAACGGGATATTTTTTTTTCTTTTTTCTTCTTTTCCAGAGATAGCTTGGTACTGGAACATCGTAGAGAGTTGTTCAATAGCTCATTTAAAGGAAATTAATTAAGTTAAAAATCGATAGTAAGTAAAATAAATCATTTCTAAAAGAGAATAAATTTTTCCACCAAAAACTACATTTTTGATGTCTTTTCACACTGTAGTATTTCAAACATTATACCAGCAGTAAGATTTGAGGCCACGCCTCCGAAGAGACTGGTGGCTAACACCAGTGTCTTGGACCACTCGGCCAGGCTGTCTCTCATAAATAATGTATATTTGAATCTGGGTTGCAGCATACAGTAAAGAACGATCTCTTCCCCATAGTAACTGATATACGGTGGTTCCAGGGGTAAATATAGTTAAAGGATCCGGGTTGCAGCGGTAGCTAGCAACCTAGTACGAGACGATCACGTCCAATGTTAAGAAATATAAAAACCCCTAACTTCTAAAAAAAAGAGTCAGATCAAAATCCGGGTTGCAGCGGTAATTGAGACAGCGGTAATTGGGTTACATGCGAAAATTGAGACAGCCAAACAAAAGAGCAAGGAACGGTATGATAACGATATAGATTACCGAAACAAACATAAGAAAAAAGTTGCTACCAGAATAATGGGTAGATACTGGGGTGACAAAAGCTATAATGAAAAAATTAAATTCTCTGCGAGGTTGTACCGAAGAACGCATAAGGACAAAGGGAAAAATTACATTCAGAAATACAAGAAGATGGCAAAAATGCAGGCTGATCTTTGTAAATTGAGAAACATTTTACGCATGTTTTATCGGGATCACGAAAAGTATTCAAAATTACAGATTAAAATTCTCTTTGAAAGAGCGGATGCTGTTGAAAAGTCGGCTAGAAATGCTTTGGCAAAGCTTCATAGTAATATCCAAAAGAAATGTTGTCAGTTTAACGAAAAGCTTCTAAGGTACGGATTGGCAACTGCGGAACAGTTTATAGATGCAATGGAAAATGTTCGACAACACAGTGAATATACGGAGGCGTACTTCTTAGAAAATTCGTATATTAATTTTGGAAGGAGCAATTGCAGTTTATGTAGAAGCAATAAAAATATATATACAAGCATACCTATCAACAGCGAAGGAAAAGCAATGTTTTTCAATTATGGCGAAAACGAGCCTGTTAGGGTTATTAGTAAATGTGTTTGTGCGACTAATGATTTAGAATTATAATAAAGAACGACCTCATGCCTATACTAAATTTTATATGCCACTGAATTATAGTATAGGTTAGTAATTCCACAGATAGCTTGGCACTGGATCCGGGTTGCAGCGGTAGCTAGCAACCTAGTAAGAGACGATCACGTCCAATCCGGGTTGCAGCGGTAGCTAGCAACCTAGTAAGAGACGATCACGTCCAATGTTAAGAAATGTAAAAGCCCATAGTTCCTAAAAAAGGTATAATAAAGAACGACTTCGTGCCTATACTAAATTTTATACGCCACTGAATTATAGTATAGGTTAGTAATTCCACAGATAGCTTGGCACTGGAACATCGTAGAGAGTTGTTCAATGGCTCATTTTAAAGAAAATTAATGGGTTAAAAATATTATATTAAAAGACGATCATTAGAAGAACAAACCATTGCATACATTGGACTTAGTTAGCTCCCTTATTCTTTGAGAGTCGTCTCTTACTACTCCAAAGAAGAAAAAGCCGTAGGCTTTTTCCTGTTTACTATATAAGATCATCATAGTTTTATATTAGAGCTATGACGTGAATAGAGTGACGTCATAATTAGTATATAAGGAAAGTCAAAACTGAAAATTCTCTCATTCTTGATTAGAATAATGGTTAGATCAAAGTCTAGTAAGAGACGATCAGTCCAATGCTAAGAAATATAACAAAACTCCTAAAAATAGAGTCAGATCAAAACAAAAGTACATCATTAGAATTACCTTGTCTGAAACCCTACTAGATAAACATTGAATGTCGTCATAGTTTTATATTAGAGCTATGACGTGAATAGAAAAACACGAAATTATATTGTTGTTTCTGAAGACGTCATGAAATAATATCATTGCGCTATGACGTCAATAAAATCATTACGCTGTGACGTCATAATTACTATATAAGAAGCGTCAGAAATGTAAATGTTCACATTCATAATTACATAATGGTTTCAATCAAGTAAGCTGCACGCAAATTGAAAAAACAGTACTACACAAACAACAGAGATAGTAACTTGAAAAGAAAAAAGCAAAGGTATTCAACCGACCAGGCGTATCGAGAAGTAATCAAACAAAACAGAGAGATGTGTTATCACAATGATGAAGATTATAGACATGCAAAAATTGAGACAGCCAAACAAAAGATCAAGGAACGGTATCGTAATGATGAAGATTACAGAGAAGCAACAATTGAGCAGGCTAGACAAAAGAGCAAGGAACGGTATGATAATGATGAAAATTACAGAGAAGCAAGAATTGAGCAGGATAAAAAAAAGATCAAGGAGCGTTATCATAATGATAAACTTTATAGAGAAGCAACAATTGAGAAAGCTAAATCAAAGAGCAAGGAACGGTATGATAATGATGAAGATTACCGAATCCGGGTTGCAGCGGTAGCTAGCAACCTAGTAAGAGACGATCACCTCCAATGTCAAGAAATATAAAACCCCCCAACTCCTAAAAAAAGAGTCAGATCAAAACAAAAAGTACACCATTAGAACCGCCTTGTCCGAATCCTCTATAAAGGAAACTTACCTCCCTTTGGCTTGAATAACAAAGAAAATATATTGGCTTGAAAATCAAGAAAATTGACTTTTACCACGTTATTCTCCACAAACGGGATATTTTTTTCTTTCCGCTTTTTCTTTCTGCTCAGCTAGCTGGGCACTGGAAAATCATAGAGAGCTGTATAATAGCTCATTTTAAAGAAAATTGCAACATCTAGTCACTTTTGTATTTAAAAATAAAATACTTTTTAAAGTAGAATCAATTTTGTCAAAAAAATTGCATTTTTGATGTATTTTCATACTGCAGTCTATTCAAAGATATATGAATTTTGAAGCAATAAAACAAACCATGTAATGAAATCTATAGTAATAATAGCTACTTGTCTAAAAAGTAACCGAAACTCCTTTAACCAAAATTTTCTTTTTTTTATTAATCGATAAAATTATTATGTAAACTGCAAAAATATTTATGATGCCTAATCAGTAATAGTAATTTTTTAATTTAAACAACAAAAATACATGAAAATTCTAAAATTAGTTTTGCTTTTTGTCTCCTGGAAGAAATTTTTTTTCATCTCAGTTCAAATTTATTATTGTATCCTGTAACCCGTAAAGTACATATCTCCATATTATTGTCTCATAATTGCAATTATTTTAGTTTTCAGTCCAGAATCACTAAACTTATTATTTAAACTGCAAAAATATTTATGGTGTCTAACCAATAATACTAATTTTGTAATTCAAACAAGATAAATACCTGAAAATTTTAAAATTAGTTTTGTTTTATGCTAGGTTTTAGATACTCGACACGGGATTTTGTGTGCTTAATAATTTTAAATCTTGAAAATTACATAAAGGATCGATACTGTAAATAGTTTTTTTGTAAGTATCATCCGTATCATGGTTTTAATAATAGCTGAATTACAATTTAAAGAAATTGACCCCGGGTGGCCTTGAACCACCAACCATTCGGTTAGCGGCCGATCGTGATAGCCCCTTACACCACAACGTCATTTGGTAAAGTTGTAAAATTAACAATTTGATACATAGAGGTTCGATACATCTCATTATAATGGGAACTATGTAAGTTTAATCGGATATAGCTGCAACCTAGTAAAGAACAAACCACGGCAAATAGTAACTAAAAGTTAAGATAGTAAAAGCATCCTCTCTTGCTATTCCATCTAAGAAAAAACCATAAGTTTTTTCCTGTTTTTTCTTGATCCGGGTTGCAGCGGTAGCTAGCATATAATAAAGAACGAACTCTAGCCTCTACTAACTAAAATGTTTAATGCACATAAAAGATAGATATAGTTCATTTGTAAATAGGACTATGTAAATTTCAGTGGATATCCGGGTTGCAGCGGTAGCTAGCAACCTAGTAAGAGACGATCACGTCCAATGTTAAGAAATATAAAAACCCATAGTTCTTAAAAAAATAATTTATAAGAAGGAACAAACTCTCGCCTATGCTAACTTGTTTAGGCAACTTAACTAAAGTATAGGCTTGTACATTATATTTAAAATTAATGTATTTTATAATAAAGATCGAACTCTTTCCTATACTAACTTGCATACGCAACTTCACTATAGTTAAGATTACAGTATTTATATTATACATCATTATAAATTATAAAAGGTTCAAATGTTTGAAGATTATAGAGTTAAAAAATTTCCCACACCGGGAATCGAACCCGAGCCTGTTAAGTGAAAGTTAACTACCTTAGCCACTAGACCATATAGAACCATAAAAAAGTATGATTTAAGAGCCATATTCATATTATTATTTCACCATACCAATAATAATAAGGCCAAAACAAAATCGTCGACTTTCAACCTTACTTTTGACACATTATTTAAATCTTCATCAGGCTTAAAAAATGTTTTGCTAGTTTTACATGAAAGAATGAACCTTAGCCCATAGTAGCAGAAATAAGAATATATAGGTTGCAGCGATAGCTAGCAACCTATTACATAATCCGGGTTTAAAAGGTATCCGGGTTGCAGCGGTAGCTAGCAACCTAGTAAGAGACGATCACGTCCAATGTTAAGAAATATAAAAACCCATAGTTCCTAACAAAGGAGTCAGATCAAAACAAAAAGTACACCATTGGAACCGCCTTGTCCGAAACCCCTGTATAGGAAACTTTCTGTCCCTTGGCTTGAACAGCAAGGGAAATATATTGGATTGAAAATCAAGAAAATTGACTTTAACCACGTTATTATCCCCAAAAGGAATATTTTTTTTTTTTATTTATAATTATACATCATTATAAATTATAAAAGGTTCAAATGTTCGAAGATACATGAAAATTCTAAAATTAGTTTTGCTTTTTGTCTCCTGGAAGAAAATTTTTTTCATCTCAGTTCAAATTTATTATTGTATCCTGGAACCAAACTTTTTTTGGTTTGTAACCCGTAAAGTACATATCTCCATATTATTGTCTCATAAATGCAATTATTTTAGTTTTCAGTCCAGAATCGCTAAACTTATTATGTAAACTGCAAAAATATTTATGGTGTCTAACCAATAATACTAATTTTGTAATTCAAACAAGATAAATAACTGAAAATTTTAAAATTAGTTTTGTTTTATGCTAGGTTTTAGATACTCGACATGGGATTTTGTGTACTTAATAATTTTAAACCTTGAAAAAATATGGTCTCACGCGAGTGGAAAAAAAGAAAGAATAACCAAAAACAATATCAAAATAGAGCAATCCAAATTTCTACTAATAAAAAACTTTACTACACAAAAAATAAAGCTAACATCCTGCAATATCATCCGGGTTGCAGCGGTAGCTAGCAACCTAGTAAGAGACGATCACGTCCAATGTTAAGAAATATAAAAACCCATAGCTCCTAAAAAAGGAGTCAGATCAAAACAAAAAGTACACCATTAGAACCGCCTTGTCCAAAACCCCTGTATAGGAAATTGTCTGTCCCTTGGCTTGAACAGCAAGGGAAATATATTGGCTTGAAAATCAAGAAAATTGACTTTAACCACGTTAGTCTCCCCAAACGGGATATTTTTTTTTTCTTTTTTTGTATCCAGAGATAGCTTGGCACTGGAACATCGTAGAGGGTTGTTCAATAGCTCATTTTAAAGGAAATTAATTGTTATAATAAAGATCGAACTCTTTCCTATACTAACTTGCATACGCAACTTCACTATAGTTAAGATTACAGTATTTATATTTTTACATTAAAAGACGATCACTGAAATAACAAACAATTCAATACATTGGACTTAGTTAGCTACTTGATTGTTTGAGTTTTTATAATAAAGAACGAACTCTTCCCTATACTAACTTGCATACGCAACTTCACTATACTTAAGATTACAGTATTTATATTATACATCATTATAAATTATAAAAGGTTCAAATGTTCGAAGATACATGAAAATTCTAAAATTAGTTTTGCTTTTTGTCTCCTGGAAGAAAATTTTTTTCATCTCAGTTCAAATTTATTATTGTATCCTGGAACCAAACTTTTTTTGGTTTGTAACCCGTAAAGTACATATCTCCATATTATTGTCTCATAAATGCAATTATTTTAGTTTTCAGTCCAGAATCGCTAAACTTATTATGTAAACTGCAAAAATATTTATGGTGTCTAACCAATAATACTAATTTTGTAATTCAAACGAGATAAATACCTGAAAATTTTAAAATTAGTTTTGTTTTATGCTAGGTTTTAGATACTCGACACGGGATTTTGTGTGCTTAATAATTTTAAACCTTGAAAAAATATGGTCTCACGCGAGTGGAAAAAAAGAAAGAATAACCAAAAACAATATCAAAATAGAACAATCCAAATTTCTACTAATAGAAAACTTTACTACACAAAAAATAAAGCTAACATCCTGAAATATCAGAAAAGTTTATTTAAAAGAGATAAAAATGCCACCGAACGCAATAAAGCTCGAGCACGCGTAAGGATTGCTACTCAGATGTCTTGTGATCCAGGATTTAAGAAAATGTCTTATAAAAGTCTGAAAAACATACAGGTAATTGGAAAATTTTTATACATAATAAAATTTACACAAAATTTACTAGGTTGCTAGCTACCGCTGCGACCCAGATCTAATGTAGCTAGGTTTATATAATGTAGCTAGGACTCTTACTAGGTTGCTAGCTACCGCTGCGACCCAGATGTAATGTAGCTACCCCTGGAGCCACCGTATATCAGTTACTATGGGTGAGAGATCGTTCTTTACTGTACGTGGGTTAAAATCTTACCGCTGGTATACGATTATGTTTGAAAGACTGCAGTGTGAAAAGACATCAAAAATGCAGTTTTTGGTGGAAAAATTTATTCTCTTTTAGAAATAATTTATTTTAGTTACTATAGATTTTTAACCCAATTAATTTCCTTTAAAATGAGCTATTGAACAACCCTCTACGATGTTCCAGTGCCAAGCTATCTGTGGAAAAGAAAAAAGAAAAGAGAAAAAAATATCCCGTTTGGGGAGAATAACGTGGTTAAAGTCAATTTTCTTGATTTTCAAGCCAATATATTTCCCTTGCTGTTCAAGCCAAAGGACGGAAAGTTTCCTATACAGGGGTTTCGGACAAGGCGGTTCTAATGGTGTACTTTTGTTTTGACCTGACTCCTTTGTTAGGAACTATGGGTTTTTATATTTCTTAACATTGGACGTGATCGTCTCTTACTAGGTTGCTAGCTACCGCTGCAACCCGGATTTTTAGGAGTTATGGGTTTTTATATTTCTTAACATTGGACGTGATCGTCTCTTACTAGGTTGCTAGCTACCGATGCAACCCGGATTTAAAGTCTAAATAAAACTTCTATTAATTAGTACTACATTGGATCCTCCTGACTGATATCGATCCTTTATGTAAGACTTTACTGACCTATATTATAGTTAAGTGGCCAATAAAATATAGCATAGGCAAGAGGTTGTTCTTTATTATATTTTCCTTACAGTGCAAGCCAAGGGACAGAAAGTTTACTATACAGGGGTTTCGGATAAGGCGGTTCTAATGGTGTACTTTTTATTTTGATCTGACTCCCTTGTTAGGAACTATGGGTTTTTATATTTCTTAACATTGGACGTGATCGTCTCTTACTAGGTTGCTACCTACCGCTGCAACAACTGCTGCAACCCGGATTTTATTTACTATGGGCTGGAGTTCGTTCTTTACTGTAAATTATTTTAGTTACAAAAGGTTTTTAACCCAATTAATTTCCTTTAAAATGAGCTATTGAAAAACCCTCTACGATGTTCCAGTGCCAAGCTATCTCTGGATACAAAATAAAAAAAAAATAAAAAAAATATCCCGTTTAGGCAGAATGTTGTAGTAGCTGCCACTTTTCTTGATTTTCAAGCCAATATATTTCCCTTGCTGTTCAAGCTACGCGACAGAAAGTTTACTATACAGGGGTTTCGGACAAGGCGGTTCTAATGGTGTACTTTTGAATTTGATCTGACTCCTTTTTTAGGAACTCTGGGTTTTTATATCCGGGTTGCAGCGGTAGCTAGCAACCTAGTAAGAGACGATCACCTCCAATGTCAAGAAATATAAAACCCCCCAACTCCTAAAAAAAGAGTCAGATCAAAACAAAAAGTACACCATTAGACCCGCCTTGTCCGAATCCTCTATAAAGGAAACTTACCTCCCTTTGGCTTGAATAACAAAGAAAATATATTGGCTTGAAAATTAAGAAAATTGACTTTTACCACGTTATTCTCCACAAACGGGATATTTTTTTCTTTCCGCTTTTTCTTTCTGCTCAGCTAGCTGGGCACTGGAAAATCATAGAGAGCTGTATAATAGCTCATTTTAAAGGAAATTGCAACATCTAGTCACTTTTGTATTTAAAAATAAAATACTTTTTAAAGTAGAATCAATTTTGTCAAAAAAATTGCATTTTTGATGTATTTTCATACTGCAGTCTTTTCAAAGATATTTGAATTTTGAAGCAATAAAACAGTCCATGTAATGAACTCTATAGTAATAATAGCTACTTGTCTCAATAGTAACCGAAACTCCTGGAACCAAAATTTTCTTTTTTGGCTTAATCGCTAAAATTATTATGTAAACTGCAAAAATATTTATGATGCCTAATCAGTAATAGTAATTTTTTAATTTAAACAACAAAAATACATGAAAATTCTAAAATTAGTTTTGCTTTTTGTCTCCTGGAAGAAATTTTTTTTTCATCTCAGTTCAAATTTATTATTGTATCCTGTAACCCGTAAAGTACATATCTCCATATTATTGTCTCATAATTGCAATTATTTTAGTTTTCAGTCCAGAATCACTAAACTTATTATTTAAACTGCAAAAATATTTATGGTGTCTAACCAATAATACTAATTTTGTAATTCAAACAAGATAAATACCTGAAAATTTTAAAATTAGTTTTGTTTTATGCTAGGTTTTAGATACTCGACACGGGATTTTGTGTGCTTAATAATTTTAAATCTTGAAAAAATATGGTCTCACGCGAGTGGAAAAAAAGAAAGAATAACCAAAAACAATATCAAAATAGAACAATCCACTATAATAAAGAACGAACTCTTCCCTATACTAACTTGCATACGCAACTTCACTATACTTAAGATTACAGTATTTATATTATACATCATTATAAATTATAAAAGGTTCAAATGTTCGAAGATTATAGAGTTAAAAATTTTCCCACACCGGGATTCGATTACATAAAGGATCGATAATATTTATGGTAAATGGGGCCTAAGCTACTTTCAGTGGATATAGTTGAAGCCGAGTAAAGAGCAAACCATGGCACATAGTAACTAAACGTTAAGATAATAAATTCAACTTTTAAATGGAAGTTTGGTACGTGACTCTTTCAAGGTCGTCTCTTACTATTCCAAATAAGAAAAAGCCATGGGTTTTTTCCTGTTTGTCACAGTCAGAACCGAAGTCTATCTCATAGTAAGTGATCCAACAGGGAAAAGAAAAAGATCAATCGTTACCACAGAGTGTGTTGAACTCAAATATAATAAAGAACGACCTCTTACCTATATTAATTTATATTCTTTATAAATTATATAAATGAATATTCTTATTAGCTTGTGTAAACTGCAAAAATATCCATGGTATCTGAGCAATAGTTTGAATATTTCAATACAAGTTACAGTAAAGAACGATCTCTCTCCCATACTAACTGATATATGGTGGTTCCAGGTGTATCCGGGTTGCAGCGGTAGCTAGCAACCTAGTAAGAGACGATTACGTCCAATATTAAGTTATAATAAAGAACGATTATTTTACCGATTATCTACTAATAACCACATATGACGTAATAAGTGACATGACGTTATATCTAAAACCTATTTTGTACTAATAACCATATATGACTTAATGAGCGAAGTGACGTAAAAATTGAAAAAAATAATTTTTATTTTATTTTCGTTTTTAGTTCAGAATCACTAAAGTTATAAACTGCAAAAATATTTATGGTGTCTGAACAATAGTTTTAATCTTTTAATTTAGACTAGAAAAATATCTGAAAATTTAAAAATTAGTTTAAGTTTTTGTTAGGTTCTTGATACTTGATACGGGACATAAAAATTCAACTAATGGTTACATAATGGTTTCAATCAAGCAAGCTACACGCAAGTTAAAAAAAGAGTACTACCAAAAAAACAGAGATAGCATCTTGAAAAGAGAAAAGCAAAGGTATTCAACCGACCAGGCGTATCGAGATGCGAAAATTGATAGTGACAAACAGCGTTATTATAATGATGTAGTTTATAGACATACGAAAATTGAGACAGCCAAACAAAAGAGCAAGTAACGGTATGATAACGATATAGATTACCGAAACGAACATAAGAAAAAAGTTGCTACCAGAATAATGGGTAGATACTGGGGTGACAAAAGCTATAATGAAAAAATTAAATTCTCTGCGAGGTTGTACCGAAGAATTATAATAAAGAACGACCTCTTGCCTATACTAAATTTTATAGACCACTTAACTATAGTATAGGCTAGTACAGTTATTATATTTAAGGTCAATACATTAAAATTTTCCACTAAAAGACGGTCATTGGAATAAAAACCCAATACATACATTTGATTTAGTTAGCTACTTGATTGTTTGAGGATAGTCTCTTACTATTTCAAAGAAGAAAAAGCCGTAGGCTTTTTCCTGTTTTTTTACATTAAAAGACGATCACTGGAATAACAAACAATTGCATACATTGGAAATAGTTAGCTACTTGATTGTTTGAGGTTCGCTCTTACTATTTCAAAGAGGAAAGAGCCGTGGGCTTTTCCTGCTTGTAATCATTTTATTATCCGGGTTGCAGCGGTAGCTAGCAACCTAGTAAGAGACGATCACCTCCAATGTTAAGAAATATAAAACCCCCCAACTCCTAAAAAAAGAGTCAGATCAAAACAAAAAGTACACCATTAGAACCGCCTTGTCCGAATCCTCTATAAAGGAAACTTACCGCCCTTTGGCTTGAATAACAAAGAAAATATATTGGCTTGAAAATCAAGAAAATAGACTTTTACCACGTTGTTCTCCACAAACGGGATATTTTTTCTTTCCGCTTGATTTTTCTCCTCAACTAGCTGGGCACTGGAAAATCATAGAGAGCTGTATAATAGCTCATTTTAAAGTAAATTGCAACATCTAGTCACTTTTGTATTTATTACAGTAAAGAACGATCTCTCTCCCATACTAACTGATATATGGTGGTTCCAGGTGTAGTTACATAAAGAACGAATATAACTCATCATAAATGGTGTTTGTCAATTATCCGGGTTGTTTACAGTAAAGAACGGTCTCTCATCTATAGTAACTGTTATATGGTAGTTCCAGGGGTATTTTACTTGAGGTTCGTCTCTTACTATTTCAAAGAAAAAAAAGCCGTAGGCTTTTTCCTGTTTGTAATGATATAGTATTCTTCAAAAGTTACAAGCCTGAGAAAATTTGCCTTATTTAAAAAAAAGCGAAACACCCACTAAAAACTACAGAATCTAAATGAAAATCTTGCCATCATATTCAGCGTATTAGAGAACTTTACAATGCAACAGAGCTCATAACTTTTTGTTTTCGGATGCGGGTTGCAGTGGTAGCTAGCAACCTAGTAAGAGACGATCACGTCCAATGTTAAGAAATATAAAATCCATAAATCCTAAATCCGGGTTGCAGCGGTAGCTAGCAGCCTAGTAAGAGACGATCACCTCCAATGTAAAGACATATAAAACCCCTAACTCCTAAAAAAAGAGTCAGATCAAAACAAAAAGTATACCATTAGAACCACCTTGTCCGAAACCCCTATTATGGAAACTTACCGCCCTTTGGCTTGAATAACAAAGAAAATATATTGGCTTGAAAATCAAGAAAATTGACTTTTACCACGTTATTCTCCACAAACGGGATATTTTTTTCTTTCCGCTTGATTTTTCTTCTCAGCTAGCTAGGCACTGGAAAATCATAGAGATCTGTATAATAGCTCATTTTAAAGGAAATTGCAACATCTAGTCACTTTTGTAATTAAAAATAAAATACTTTTTAAGGTAGAATCAATTTTGTCAAAAAAATTGCATTTTTGATGTACTTTCATGCTGCAGTCTTTTCAAAGATATTTCAATTTTGAAGCAATCAAACAGTTCATGGTAATGAACTCTATAGTAATAATAGCTACTTGTCTCAATAGTAACTGAAACTCCTGGAACCAAATTTTTTTTTTGGCTTAATCGCTAAAATTATTATGTAAACTGTAAAAATATCTATGATGCCTAATCAGTAATAGTAATTTCTTAATTTAAACAACAAAAATGCATGAAAATTTTATAATTAGTTTTACATTTTGTCTCCTGGAAGAAAATTTTTTTCATCTCAGTTCAAAGTTATTATTGTATCCTGGAACCAAACTTTTTTTGGTTTGTAACCCGTAAAGTACGTATCTCCATATTATTGTCTTATAATTGCAATTATTTTAGTTTTCAGTCCAGAATCGCTAAACTTATTATGTAAACTGCAAAAATATTTATGGTGTCTAATCAATAATACTAATTTTGTAATTCAAACAAGATAAATACCTGAAAATTTAAAAATTAGTTTTTTTTATGCTAGGTTTTAGATACTCGACACAGGGTATTGTGTACTTAATAATTTTAAACCTTGAAAAAATATGGTCTCACGCGAGTGGAAAAAAAGAAAGACTAACCAAAAAAACTATCAAAATAGAGCAATCCAAATTTCTACTAATAGAAAACTTTACTACACAAAAAATAAAGCTAACATCCTGAAATATAGGAAAAGTTTATTTAAAAGAGATGAAAATGCCACCTTATAATAAAGAACGAACTCTTCCCTATACTAACTTGCATACGCAACTTCACTATACTTAAGATTACAGTATTTATATTATACATCATTATAAATTATAAAAGGTTCAAATGTTCGAAGATTATAGAGTTAAAAATTTTCCCACACCGGGAATCGTTATAATAAAGATCGAACTCTTCCCTATACTAACTTGCATACGCAACTTCACTATAGTTAAGATTACAGTATTTATATTATGCATCATTATAAATTATAAAAGGTTCAAATGTTCGAAGATTATAGAGTTAAAAATTTTCCCACCCCGGGAATCGAACCCGAGCCTGTTAAGTGAAAGTTAACTATCCTAGCCACTAGACCATATTGAACCATAAAGAAGTATGATTTAAGAGCCATATGCGTATTATTATTTCACCATACCAATTATAATAAGGCCAAAACAAAATCGTCGACTTGCAACCTTACTTTTGACACATAAGTTAAATCATCATCAGGCTTAAAAAATGTTTTGCTAGTTTTACATGAAAGAACGAACCTTAGTCCATATATCCGGGTTGCAGCGGTAGCTAGCAACCTAGTAAGAGACGATCACCTCCAATGTTAAGAAATATAAAACCCCCCAACTCCTAAAAAAAGAGTCAGATCAAAACAAAAAGTACACCATTAGAACCGCCTTGTCCGAATCCTCTATAAAGGAAACTTACCGCCCTTTGGCTTGAATAACAAAGAAAATATATTAGCTTGAAAATCAGAAAATAGACTTTTACCACGTTATTCTCCACAAACGGGATATTTTTTTCTTTCCACTTTTTTTTTCTGCTCAGCTAGCTGGGCACTGGAAAATCATAGAGAGTTGTATAATAATTCATTTTAAAGGCAATTGCAACATCTAGTCACTTTTGTAATTAAAAATAAAATACTTTTTAAATTAGAATCAATTTTGTAAAAAAAATTGCATTTTTGATGTATTTTAATACTGCAGTCTTTTCAAAGATATTTTAATTTTGAAGCAATAAAACAGTTCATGGTAATGAACTCTATAGTAATAATAGCTTATACAATAAAGAACGACACCTTGCCCATGTTAACTAAAACATAAATAGGGATTATGTAATTTCCAATAGTATCATGGCTTTAGAGATGGCTGAAACCTAGTTACAATAAAAAACGATCATTGGAATAACAAAAATTGCATACCTTTGGAATTAGCTAGCTACTTGATTATTTGAGACTCGTCTCTTACTATTTAAAAGAAGAAAAAGCCATAGGCTTTTTCCTGTGTGTAATCAGTTTATTATCATAGGCAGCGCGCTAGCACTGCCTGAGTAAAGAACGATATGGGCACAATGTGTTTTTTTCCGGGTTGCAGCGATAGCTAGCAACCTAGTAAGAGACGATCACGTCCAATGTTAAGAAATATAAAAACCCATAGTTCCTAACAAAGGAGTCAGATCAAAACAAAAAGTACACCATTAGAACCGCCTTGTCCGAAACCCCTGTATAGGAAACTTTCTGTCCCTTGGCTTGAACAGCAAGGGAAATATATTGGCTTGAAAATCAAGAAAATTGACTTTAACCACGTTATTCTCCCCAAACGGGATATTTTTTTCTCTTTTCTTTTTTTTTCTTTTCCACAGATAGCTTGGCACTGGAACATCGTAGAGGGTTGTTCAATAGCTCATTTTAAAGGACATTAGTTGGGTTAAAAATCTATAGTAACTAAAATAAATTATTTCTAAAAGAGAATAAATTTTTCCACCAAAAACTGCATTTTTGATGTCTTTTCACACTGCAGTCTTTCAAACATAATCGTATACCAGCGGTAAGATTTGAACCCACGCCTCCGAAGAGACTGGTGGCTAACACCAGTGTCTTGGACCACTCGGCCAGGCTGCCTCTCATAAATAAATATATATATGTGAATTTGGGTTGCAGCAGTAGCTAGCAACCTAGTAAGAGACAATCAGTCCAATGCTAAGAAATATAAAAAAACTCCTAAAAATAGAGTAAGATCAAAACAAAAGTACATCATTAGAACTACCTTGTCTGAAACCCTACTAGATAAATAATGAATGTCGTAGCTTTATATTAGAGCTATGACGTGAATAGAAAAACACGAAATTATATTGTTGTTTCTGATGACGTCATTAAATAATATCATTGTGCCTTGACGTCAATAAAATCATTACGCCGTGACGTCATAATTACTACTTAAGAACGACACAGATGTAAATTCTCTCATTCTTGATTAGAATAATGGTTAGATCGAAGCAAGCTATACGCAATTTAAAAAAACAGTACTACACAAACAACAGAGATAGTATCTTGAAAAGAGAAAAGCAAAGGTATTCAACCGACCAGGCGCATCGAGAAGTAAAAATTGAGAGAGCAAAACAAAGGTATTCAACCGACCAGGCGTATCGAGAAGTAATAATTGAGAGAGCAAAACAAAGGTATTCAACTGACCAGGCGTATCGAGAAGTAATAATTGAGAGAGCAAAACAAAACAGCAAGATGTGTTATCACAATGATGAAGATTATCGACATGCAAAAATTGAGACAGCCAAACAAAAGATCAAGGAGCGTTACTGGGGTGACAAAATCTATAATGAAAAAATTAAATTCTCTGCGAGGTTGTACCGAAGAACGCATAAGGACAAAGGGAAAAATTACATTCAGAAATACAAGAAGATGGCAAAAATGCAGGCTGATCTTTGTAAATTGAGAAACATTTTACGCATGTTTTATCGGGATCACAAAAAGTATTCAAAATTACAGATTAAAATTCTCTTTGAAAGAGCGGATGCTGTTGAAAAGTTGGCTAGAAATTCCTTGGCAAAGCTTCATAGTAATATCCAAAAGAAATGTTGTCAGTTTAACGAAAAGCTTCCAAGGTATGGATTGGCAACTGCGGAACAGTTTATAGATGCAATGGAAAATGTTCGACAACACAGTGAATATACGGAGGCGTACTTCTTAGAAAATTCGTATATTAATTTTGGAAGGAGCAATTGCAGTTTATGTAGCAGCAATAAAAATATATATACAAGCATACCTATCAACAGCGAAGGAAAAGCAATGTTTTTCAATTATGGCGAAAACGAGCCTGTTAGGGTTATTAGTAAATGTGTTTGTAAGACTAATGATTTAGAACAAATTCCTGGAACACCGACTCAAGAAAAAAGCATTTCTAACTGTGTTTTAAACAGTTCGTTTAGTTCTACTGAATATTTGGCAAAAAATTCTCTGTGTAGTAGAACAAACTGTCCTGAAAAGTACGAGTCAACTATTGAAAAATGCTCTAAAACTAGATCTGACAAGGAAATTATGATGGCTGAAGTCACCTATAACAATCTGAGTAAACATTCAAAACCAAAAATTGGGCAGCAGGTTACTTGGCAATGTCACCCTGATATCTGCAAGCTCTATCCGACGGATATTGAATTATGTCAAATTCTTTTTGTTATCTTTGAAAATAATATAGCATTAAAGTTTTCAACTGACAAAGTGGTTAATCTCTACCTTGGCGGCTTGAATTATTGTGAAATCAATTACAGGGACACAAGAAAGCATGGGCATTCGTTATACTGTAGCCCAAATGAGGGATGTCAGAGCTATTTGCGTTCTCTAAGGGCACTAGCTCCACATTTTCCTGTCTTGAACTGTTTCATTAATAGTTTACAGTAAAGAACGATCTCTCTCCCATACTAACTGATATATGGTGGTTCCAGGGGTAGCTACATCCGGGTTGCAGTGGTATCTAGGATCCGGGTTGAAGCGGTAGCTAGCAACCTAGAAAGAGACGATCACGTCCAATGTTAAGAAATGTAAAAACCCATAGTTCCTAAAACAGGAGTCAGATCAAAACAAAAAGTACACCATTAGAACCGCCTTGTCCGAAACCCCTTGAAAGGAAACTTACCGCCCTTTGGCTTGAACAGCAAGGGAAATATATTGGCTTGAAAATCAAGATAATTGACTTTAACCACGTTATTCTCCACAAACGGGATATTTTTTTCTTTTTTTCTTCTTTTCCAGAGATAGCTTTGCACTGGACAAATCGTAGAGAGTTGTTCAATGGCTCATTTTAAAGGAAATTAATTGGGTTAAAAACCTTTGGTAACTAAAACAAATTATTTTAAAACAGGATAAATTTTTCCACTAAAAACTGTATTTTTGATGTCTTTCCATACTGCTGTCTTTTCAAAGACATTTGATTTTTGAAGCAATCAAACAGTTCGTGGTAAGTTTTATAATAAAGAACGACTTCTTTCCTATACTAAATTTTATAGGCCACTTAACTATAGTATAGGCTAGTACAGTTATTATATTTAAGGTCAATATATTAAAATTTTCCACTAAAAGACGGTCATTGGAATAAAAACCCAATACATACATTTGATTTAGTTAGATACTTGATTGTTTGAGGATAGTCTCTTACTATTTCAAAGAAGAAAAAGCCGTAGGCTTTTTCCTGTTTGTAATCAATTAGAAAGAGTTCTAATCCGGGTTGCAGTGGTAGCTAGCAACCTAGTAAGAGACGATCACGTCCAATGTTAAGAAATATAAAAACCCATAGTTCCTAACAGAGGAGTCAGACCTAAACAAAAAGTACACCATTAGAACCGCCTTGTCCAAAACCCCTGTATAGAAAACGTTCTGTCATTTGGCTTGAACAGCAAGGGAAATATATTGGCTTAAAAATCAAGAACACTATAACAAACAACGAATATTTTACCGATTATCTACTAATAACCATATATGACGTAATAAGTGACATGACGTAATATCTAAAACCTATTGTGTACTAATAACCATATATTAATATCAGGAATTTGTCACATCTACAGCCTTTTCTAACTAACAAAAAATATTTAAAATAAAATCAATATTTTTCAAAGAACTTTTACCATTATAAGAAACAAGTAGACATAGGTATGTAAAATTCAGTAATTTTTGGGATGTTTAAACAAAAATCTGATTTTTCAACTGTAACTAGAATCATTTCCGAAATTTTTAAATAAAATAATTTTATTTAACTGCAAACTTCAAAAATAATTATGGTGTCCGAGCATTAATTTTAATTTTTTAATTCAAACCAGAAAAATGCCTGAAAATTTAAAAATTAGTTTGGTTTTCCTTTTGCTTCAATTCGTTATGTTTTGTTTCGACTCGTTGCGTCGTTTTATTTGAAATACAAGAAGACAGATGTGTATCGAACGACTATCTGTAGTTTACACTGTTCTTACCATACTAGGAATTATAACCCTTTGTTGTGGTTTATTATCAATTTTTTTCCCAAATTGGTTCTTTTGGATTTGGTCCCGGCAAGATTCCATACATTTAACTATTTCTTCTATTTACATTGTTATCTTGTCGTTGATATGCACTATTGTTAGTGTATCAGAAGAAAGTTTTGCTAAAAAAATGGCAGGGCTGGGAAAGTATAGTCTTTGGTTCTCACTTCTAGTCTTTATTGTGGTTTTAGGGCTGTCACTAACTTGGTATAAAAACCCGTATCGCTTAGGGATATACATTGATGATGAAGTTTCAATAATCGTGGCTATGATCAGCGCATGTGTAGTTTTGTTTATCCTTTTTTTTTGCTGATTTACTGGCTAAAAATAAATGTGCTGCTATACTTTTTTTCATTCGTGAGCATTTTCTTTGCCTTAGTATCGGTCTTGTTATTTTTCCTGCAAGCCGATGCAGGTGTCATCGCTCGACCAATGGTAGAAGTGTTTGTAAGAAACCACAATGGTAGTGAACGTGTTAATTTTATTTTAGACAAGTTCCATGGGTTTTTTGAATGCTGCGGGATAGGTGATTTTAAAGGATTTCCAATAGATTTTGGTGAATATAACCATAACAATTATACGGGCCTACCTAGATCTTGTTGTAGAAGAGCAGCTGGCAGTGAAAAAGTATGCAATACAAGAAATCCCAGAGAAATCCATAATTGTAGCTGTGAAAAAAGATTGGACGAAATAGTTGAAGAATATGGGTTATGGCCCAAGGTATTAGATGGCTGCCAAATAGTTTTTTGGTTATTCATCGGTTTTGGTGGCATTAATAGAGCATTTGTCGCTGAGGGTAGTTTCAGATGTGATGAATTCATCATGAGATGTAGACCAGACTATGACAGTGATGACAGCGACACGAATCTTGAGATTCGTGTCACTTGAGATTCCTTGGTGTAAAACTGGGATAAAACAGTTTAAAAAGGAATGCACATTCTATTTTTTTTTTATTGGGGTTCGAAGACAGTTTGATCAAATCTAAGAAAACAAACGACGAAAAAAAGTTGAGAAGGCTTTAACCTCTTTAAATGCCCTACCATTCATTGTGAATTTCAACTCTTTTATAAGACCTTTTAAAAGAATGAAAGTGCTCATCTAGGTGCATTATTTTCCATCCATATGATCCCATCTAAGAGTAGAGGTATTCCGCCCGCCAATGTTTCATTCTTCCCCATGAGGGTTCAGAAAATATCTAGTGACAAGGGGAGGGGGCAGAAATGTAGCCAAAGAGACTGAAAGGGTTTTAAGACAGTGTGTCTGAAACCTCCTGAAGTGGGGATGATAATGTTTAAGCTATGCAGAGAAGAGATTTTCCACGATTTCTCTTTTGGCTATTACAAAATTATAACTGTTTTTAGCTATGCTTAAATTTTCACCTTGTTGCCACGCTGAACCAATAAAAATAGCCTTTTATTAATTTGGGGGGGGGGGCGATAATGTTTTACATGTTTAAAGATTCAATCATAGACGAGGCAATCTGTTGATTCACATCTCTTCGGGTTTATCCAATATATCTATCAAATGTTTCTTTTGGTTACACAGGTCTCCGAGTAAAAACTACATAGGCCATTTATTTATTTTCTGGTAGATTCCAACTTGAAAAGAAAGAAATACCCAAAAAATGTCCAAAGATCGATTTTCCGTTTTCCGGAAAAAAACTTCAGATTTTTTCCTCCACGGTTAGTGGGGTAGTGAAACATCATAGAGAGCTGTTTAATAATCCATTTTAAAGGCAATTGATATATCTAGTTATTATATGTAGTTACAAAAACCTAAACTTAGTTTATAAGATGATATTATATTGGGTATGGTATCATATTTTATAATAAAGAACGAGCTCTTTCCTATACTAAATAAACCTATACTAATTAATGATATAGTAATGATATGATTTTATTGATAGCCGAATAGTAAAGGCCATATGGCTCCAATGTTTTATTATTATTGATTAAAAAAAACTTTTCGAAAAATCAGTTTTTAGAAGAAAAGTAAAGGCCATTTTAAACTTAAGCTCAGGAGATACAAATACCTGTTAAAATTCAACTCAAAACGACTAGAAATTACTATTAAAGAAAAAATGAAACCCAAAACGAACAGAAATTAAATAAACAATCATAGGAAAAAACATACAACAAGTAATAATATAAATGAATAAATAGATCTTAAAACGAGTAATGCTTGGATTGAATATGAAAATCAAGCTTAAAACGAAAACAAATATTTTGCTATTGAAGTATAAATGAAACTTATAACGAACAGAAATTAAATAAACAATCAATGCGAACAAACATACAATATATATATATATATATATATATATATATATATATATATATATATATATATATATATATATATATATATATATATATATATATATATATATATATATATATATATATATATATATATATATATATATATATATATATATATATATATATATATATATATATATATATATATATATATATATATATATATATATATATATATATATATATATATATATATATATTATATATATTATATATATATATGTAAATGAATAAATCCGGGTTGCAGCGGTAGCTAGCAATCCGGGTTGCAGCGGTAGCTAGCAACCTAGTAAGAGACGATCACATCCAATGTTAAGAAATAAAAAACCCATAGCTCCTAAAAAAGGAGTCAGATCAAAACAAAAAGTGCACCATTAGAACTAACTTGTCCGAAACCCCTGTATAGGAAACTTTCTGTCATTTACAGTAAAGAACTAACCTTAGCCCATAGTAGCAGAAATAAGAATATCTAGGTTGCAGCGGTAGCTGGCAACCTATTAATTACATAATCCGGGTTGCAGTGGTAGCTAGCAACCTAGTAAGTAACGCCAAATTAAAAGACGATCATTAGAAGAACAAACCATTGCATATATTGGACTGAGTTAGCTGCCTGATTCTTTGAGGTTCGTTTCTCACTATTCCAAAACAGAAAAAGCCGGAGGCTTTTTCCTGTTTGTAATAATACATTAAAATATAACCATATGTGACGTAATAAGTGAATGCAATATTTATACATGTTCATCTTTCGACAAGTATTGCATTAAATAACGAGCTATAACCTATAGTAATTATAGTAAAGATCCGGGTTGCAGCGGTAGATAGCAACCTAGTAAGAGACGATCACGTCCAATTTTAAGAAATATAAAAACCCCTAACTCCTAAGAAAAGAGTCAGATGAAAACAAAAATTACACCATTAGAACCACCTTGTCTGAAACTTCCCTATAGTTAACTTTCTGTCCCTTTGCTTCAATAACAAAGAAAATATATTGGCTTGAAAATCAAGAAAAATGGCAGCTACTACAACATTCTGCCTAAACGGGATATTTTTTCTTTCCGCTTGATTTTTCTCCTCCACTAGCTGGGCACTGGAAAATCATAGAGAGCTGTATAATAGCTCATTTTAAAGGAAATTGCAACATCTAGTCACTTTTGTAATTAAAAATTAAATACTTTTTAAAGTAGAATCAATTTGGTCAAAAAAATGCATTTTTGATGTATTTTCATACTGCAGTCTTTTCAAAGATATTTGAATTTTGAAGAAATAAAACAGTTCATGGTAACGAAATCCATAGTAATAGTAGCTACTTGTCTCAATAGTAACCGACACTCTAAAGAATAAAATTTTGATTGTCTCAATAGTAACCGAAACTCTAAAGAACCAAATTTTGTTACCAATATATACATAAAAGCAAACAGTTCGTTATAACGAACTACATGTTGTTTAGTAAAAGCGACTCGTCTCAATAGTAAAACTTGCTACATCTAGTTCCTTCTGTAATTAAAGATAAAATATTTTTTAATAGTTCCGGTTTGCAGCGGTAGCTAGGAACCTAATTAAAAGAGATCATTCGAAGAACATACCATTGTATATATTAAACTTAGTTAGCTGCTCGATTCCTTGAAGAAAAAAATCTTATTTGTCAACTGAAACTAGAATAATTCCTGAAAATTAAAAAAAATATAATTTTATTTAACTGCAAAGTGCAAAAATATTTACGTTGTCTGAACAATAATTTCCATTTTTTAATTCAAACCATTACAGTAAAGACCGATCTGTAGCCAGTAGTAACTGAAGATCCGGGTTGCACCGTATTATAATAGAAAAGAGGAACTCTCACTTATATTCAGGTTGCAGCGGTAGCTAGCAACCTAGTAAGAGACGATCACGTCCAATGTTAAGAAATATAAAAACCCATAGCTCCTAAAAATCCGGGTTGCAGCGGTAGCTAGCAACCTAGTAAGAAACGATGACTTCCAATGTTAAGAAATATAAAAAACCCATAGCTCCTAAAAAAGGAGTCAGATCAAAACAAAAAGTACACCATTAGAACTGCCTTGTCTGAAACCCCTGTATAGTTACATTAAACGACGATCATTGGAATAACAAACAATTGCATACATTGGAATTTGTTAGCTACTTGATGGTTTGAGGTTCGTCTCTTACTATTTTAAAGAAGAAAAAGCCATAGGCTTTTTCCTGTTTGTAATCAGTTTATTATCTGGGTTGTTATAATAATCTTAATAAGCATGAAATATTTTAATAAATCATCATAAGGATGATGATGCAACACACTTGTCTTTTAACAAGTTTACATATCCGGGTTGCAGCGGTAGCTAGCAACCTAGTAAGAGACGATCACGTCCAATGTTAAGAAATATAAAAACCCATAGTTCCTAAAAAGGAGTCAGATCAAATTCAAAAGTACACCATTAGAACCGCCTTGTCCGAAACCCCTGTATAGGAAAATTTCAGTCCCTTGGCTTGAACAGCAAGGGAAATATATTGGCTTGAAAATCAAGAAAAGTGCCAGCTACTACAACATTCTGCCTAAACGGGATATTTTTTTTTTATAATAAAGAACGACTTCTTGCCTGTACTAAATTTTATACGCCACTTAATTATAGTATAAGTTAGTAATTCAACAGATAGCTTTGCACTGGAACATCGTAGAGAGTTGTTCAATGGCTCATTTTAAAGGAAATTAATGGGGTTAAAAACCTTTTGTAATTAAAACAAATTATTTTTATTACATGAAGAAATTATAATTATATTCCTTAAGAAATCATCATAAGTAAAAATTTCCCATACGGAAATTGAACTCAAGCCAACTGGGTGAGAGCTAATCCAACCTCTAGACCAAATAGGATATATTAAAATATCCGATTAATGAATAACATTAAAAGATGATCATTGGAATAGCAGACCACTGCATACATTGGACTTAATTAGCTACTTGATTGCTTGAGGTTCGTCTCTTACTATTTCAAAGAAGAAAAAGCCGTAGGCTTTTTCCTGTTTGTAATGGTATAGCATAAAACGGAACCCAAGTTGTAACTGACGTTATCCTGGTTGTTATGGTAAAGAATATAATAAGGAACGAACTCTTGTCTGTATTATATCCGGGTTGCAGCGGTAGCTAGCAACCTAGTAAGAGACGATCACGTCCAATGTTCAGAAATATAAAAACCCATAGTTCCTAACAGAGAAGTCAGCTCAAAACAAAAAGTACACCACTATAACCACCTTGTCCGAAACCTCTGTATAGGAAACTTTCTGTCCCTTGGCTTGAACAGCAAGGGGAATATATTGGCTTGAAAATCAAGAAAAGTGGTAGCTACTACAACATTCTGCCTAAACGGGATATTTTTTTCTTTTTTTCTCTTTTCTTTCTTTACCACAGATAGCTTGGCACTGGAACATATATTAAAGAACGAACTATTGCCCTTAGTAAATGATAAATTTTCTAGTGAATGTAGTTAAGTATATTAAAAGAAGATCATTAGAATATCAAACCATTGCATATACTAGACTTAGTTAGCTGCCTGATTCTTTCAGGTTTGTCTCGTACTATTCCAAATAAGTAAAAGCCGTAAGATTTTTCCTGTTTGTAATCAGGGTTTTTATCAAAGAGTTCTTGGTAAAGAACTGTATAGTAGGGGAGACTGGGGTACCTCCGCACACGGGGCACCTCCAGACATCGAACCTGTTGGCTTTGCTATCTAGCGGAAAAATTGGAAAAAAATCACAAAGATGTGCCATTTTACTGTTCATCTTGGAGGCAAGATGGCACTTCCATCAAATAGCATAGCAGTGAGTCAGTCGGTAATAAGACTTTAAAGATACAGCTGCCAATTGTTTCGCGTGATGATAAAAGTGAAATAGAGAGGTAAGTTTTATAGATACATTTAATGTAATGTTCTAGGAACAAGCAAAACGAACCCAAATATGCTTCCTCTACATAAGATTTACGTAACTCTAGGTGTTCTTTGGTTATGACTCTTTTCTTCTGAAAGGCTCCTTAGGGGCACCTCCGGACAATTTTTTTGGGGCAGGTTTGGACACTGTCCGGAGGTGCCCCGATGATTTGAGCAGCCATTGGTGTTTTTTTCTTTCATTTTTAAAAGGAAAGGAAGGATTGATGATATAATTAGATGTATGAAAGAAGCTGAAAAAATTGCGGTTCCCGAAGAGCGTATTCGTATTAAAACGCGAAAATCTATATGGGCTGCCGATCCTGAATTAAAGAAATATAAAAATAAGGCAAAACTTTGGCTGCGAATTTGGGTTGATTGTTGTAGACCTACGTCGGGATCTGTTGCAGATATAAAGCAGAAAACAAAGAATGAATATAAAAAGTTCCTTAAATCCATTCGTTATAAGGGTATGGAATTTCCAACATCTAAGAATGATTGGTCTAAATTGATTAATTCTGAAAAGCTGGATAAAAGTGATCTTCATAAAAGTGATTCGATTTCTAGTTCAGCTTGGTATGATTATTATTCGTCAATTTTTTCCAAAATTAACTTTTTCGTGCAGTCACATTATTCTCGGTTACTTTCTAAAATTCTTCCGCCTTCGCTTCATCAGGGCCATATTATTCCAGTATCAGTAGCTGCTGTTGAAAGTGCAATTAAGCAACTGAAATCTTCATCCGTTGATATTGATGGTATTAGTGCAAATAATATAAATCCAAAGTGTGTTGTTCTTTTATTTCATTTGCAGTTGTTGTTCCAAATGTGTTTAACATCTTCGCTGGTTCCGGATAGCTTTCTTTGTGGAACTGTCACCTCAATATTAAAACGAGGAAAACTCCCTTCTCATTGTTCATCTTATCGCCCTATAACCACTGCGTGTAACTTGAGTAAAATCCTCGAATATATTTTACTTCCTCATTTAAATGAAAATATAAATTTCGGATCGAATCAATTTGGGTTTCAATCTGGTATTGGTTGTCAACATGCACACCGTGTTCTTTCTTCCGCCCTTAAGAATAGCCTGGCTGAGGGGTCGCCACTTTACATGTGTACTTTGGACCTTTCTAAAGCTTTTGACAGTGTAGTCCATAGTCAAGCTTTTTTTTCCTTTTTTAATAATGGTGTAAATCTTTCAGTTATTTTTCTTCTTCGTTTTTGGTATGAGAATTCTTTCCTCCGAATTAATAAATCTGGACCTCCGTTTGTCCGTGTACGTCGGGGTGTGAAACAGGGAGGGGTTTTATCACCTAGTATATTCAAAATGTGTATTTCTGGTATATTAGATGAAATTAGATCAAAATATTTCATTGGACTTTCAGATGTTTCTTATCTTGCTTATGCGGATGATCTTCTACTTTTATGTAAAACTAAGCAAGGTCTCTCTTTTATGGTCTCAAAAGTTTCACGTTTATTTTCTAAAATTGGTCTTTCTCTTAATGTTGAGAAATGCGAGTTTCTAGTTTTTAATGGTCCGACTTCCTCTAATGTTCCCTTAGTTTGTCGCGGTTTTTCTATACCCTCTGTTTTCACCTTTCGGTGGTTGGGTATTACTGTTACTAATTCAATTTCTAGCTTACGGCAGTGCACTGTTCGTGATGTTCAAAAGAAAATTCAAATGGGATATTCTAAGATTGTTGCCAATCGAGGGAAGTATAATAGACGTGCATTGGGTAGGCTATATTCTACATTCTGTGATCATTCTGTCCTTTATCTTTCTGGTCTTTATCCCCTTCTTAAGAAAAAAGATGTAAAGCATATCCGGTCTTTTTACTTCAGATATTTTAAATTTTTACTTTATCTCCCCCTGGCATAGTAATGGTAAGATAACTCGTAAGTTTGAAGTCCCTGATATAACAGCAAAGTTGGCCGTGCTGCATGGAAGGCTGTCGGATTCAGCTTTTTGTCGTTTTTCGCCTCATCATCCTTTGGTCCGTCTGTTCGGTTAATTTCATTGTAGTGTACTTTATTTCATTTTCTCTTTTGTCTTTTTTTTTTTTTTACTTGTGTTACTACACAAGTGTAATAAATTGTTATGAAGCGGGTTAAAAATAAATTATTATTATTATAGAACCTAGTAAGTGCTTAATAACTGAGTTTTACTGAAGGCAGCATTTTTCTTTCCAGAAATGGTGCGAAATTATATCCCTACTAAGTCCGAGCCAAACGAAGAAGCTATCAAACAAGGGCTAAAAGCCATACAAGATGGAGATTCGGTCAGAAAAGCGGCCAAGACCCATGGAATAGCTGCTTCAACATTATTTGATCGCTTGAAGAAGTCAAAATCAGCCAACGAGACTAGTGTGGATGAAGGAATAGCCAGATCAGCCAATTTGAAACGAGGAAAGTATTCCACCCGTCAGGTTTTCACTGACGATCAAGAGGAAAAACTTAAGACTTACCTTCTTCGTTCCTGCGAACTTCACTATGGTTTGACTTTAGCACAAACTCAGAAGCTGGCATATCAATATGCAGTGAAGATGAGGGTCTCTTATCCCAAGAACTGGGATGAAAAGTGTGCCGCCACATATGACTGGTCATATGGATTTATGAAGCGTCATCCAGAGCTGAGTCTTCGGAAACCTGAGAACACCAGCCTGGCCAGGGCTTCAGGATTCAATCCCTTCAATGTAAACTCGTTCATGAATAATCTTGAAGCTTTATACAATCGGCACCGCTTCACACCTGAACGAGTGTACAACCTAGACGAAACCGGAGTAACAACTGTCATGGATAGCCCTAAAGTCATAGCGAAATCTGGTATAAAGCAAGTGGGCAGGGCCGTTGCTGCTGAGCGGGGGGAGTTAGTTACAGTGTGTTGCATCGTTAATGCCATCGGGAACACCGTCCCCCCAGCGTTTGTGTTCCCACACGTGCACTTCAGAGAACACATGCTCCATGGAGCACCACCTGGTAGCCTTGGGTTAGCTTTCCAGTCTGGTTGGATGACTGGACCGAACTTCTTAGAAGTTATGAAGCACTTCGTCAAGCACACTCGATGCGACAAGGAGAATCCGGTGTTGCTCATCCTCGATAACCATGAAAGCCATATTTATTTGGAGGCAGTTCTATATGCAAAAGAGAATGGAGTAGTGCTTCTCACATTTCCGCCACACTGCAGCCACAAAATGCAGCCCTTAGATATATCTGTCTATGGCCCGTTCAAGGCGTATCTGAGGGCTAAGTTCGGCGAGTGGCAAACAAACCTTCCACACGAAAGATTTCAAATAACTCACACCGCAAACCTAGTTGGTCAAGCTTATCCCCTAGCGTTTACTCCGAACAACATCACATCGGGCTTTTCAAAACCAGGAATATGGCCATTCTCAAGATCAGCGTTCACTGATGCAGACTTCATCGCCGCTAAGGTCTCAGACAGACCAAACACCGCTGGAGAAGTAACTGATAGGGTAGAGTCTAGGAATACTTTGGAAGCAGTTGCTGACCCTGTCCTGAATTCCTCGGCCTTAGAGCAACCACCAGGGCCCAAACATGATGTCAATCCAGAAGACATTTTTCCATTCCCGAAGGCTAAACCAAGAAAGCTAACTGTGAATAGGGCTCGAGTTGGCAAAACGAGAATTTTAACGGATACGCCAGAGAAAGAAGATCTGGAGAAAAGAGCACAAGCAAAGTCAGCAAAGAAGACTGGTAGGAAAAGAGTAAAACTGGCAAAGAGCAAGGAGCAAGAGTTGTCAACGATAAGAGAACCTTCCTCCCCTTCGGAAATCTCTTTCCATGACTCTTCAGATGAAAGCCTCCATGCAGGGTCAGACTGTGAAATACCTGAAACTGAAAGTGAAGTTTCATTCATTCCAGAAGAGATCAAGGTTGACGAATTTGTGCTAGTGAGGTTTCAGCTTAAGAAAGATTTTGTTCTTTATGCAGCAAAGATCTTGGAGACTGATATTATGAACAGGGAGTTTCAGGTTTCTTTTCTACGGAGAAAGAAAGACTCTGATCAATTTCACTTTCCTGATATTGAAGACAAGGCATCGGTGTCGTTTGAAGATGTCGTGAAGAAGCTGGAGGTGACTCGACACGGTGGAACTGCTCGGGTCCAAGCTACTTATGTTTTTGCAGGTCTTTGGTTGGATCATATCCGCTGAGTGATTTAAGTTTGATAACTATGAACCTTTTTTCTTTTCTATTTACTTTTGTATCCTATATCTGAAGAATACAGTATCTGAAAGCATGTCCGGAGCTACCCCCACACCTGTGCAAAGCTGCCCCTATATAGGGGCAGTTTCGGACATTTTGTGGACCCAGGGAAAACGTCAACTACTTAGCAGCGCTTGCATATTTTCGCTTTAACTCTGTCCAGGCTCTGTCCAAGTGGCTAAGCTATGCTGGTGCCAAATAAGAAGTCCCGATAGCGCGCACAAGCCGAAGCAGGTAACTTTGATTAAAAAGTGCACGGAGGTGCCCCAGTCTCCCCTAAGTGTGACTCGTCTCAATAGTAACCAAAACTCCAAGTAACCAAACGAAATTTTTATATTTTTATGATATTACGTAAAAATTGAAACATTACTACAATAAGGATCAAAGTCCATCTCATAGTAACTGATGCAACAAGGAAAAGAAAAAGAGGTCTTTGGTATATACGACGTCATAAGAGGTTACATTTTATTTTAAATAGTCCGGGTTGTTACAATAAGGAACGAACTGAACCCAAAGTAAATTAAGTATTAAATCAAACAGTTCATGGTCATAATAAAGAGCTGTGTAATGTCTCATTTTAAAGGAATTATAAAAACCCTTAGTTATATCCGGGTTGCAGCGGTAGCTAGCAACCTAGTAAGAGACGATCACGTCCAATGTTAAGAAATATAAAAACCCATAGTTCCTAACAGAGGAGTCAGATCAAAACAAAAAGTACACCATTAGAACTGCCTTGTCCGAAACCCCTGTATAGGAAACTCTGTCCCTTGGCTTGAACAGCAAGGGAAATATATTGGCTTGAAAATCAAGAAAAGTGGCAGCTACTACAACATTCGTCCTAAACGGGATATTTTTTCTTTTTTTTTCTTTTTTCTTTCTTTTCCACAGATAGCTTGGCACTGGAACATCGTAGAGAGTTGTTCAATAGCTCATTTTAATCCGGGTTGCAGCGGTAGCTAGCAACCTAGTAAGAGACGATCACCTCCAATGTCAAGAAATATAAAACCCCCCAACTCCTAAAAAAAGAGTCAGATCAAAACAAAAAGTACACCATTAGAACCGCCTTGTCCGAATCCTCTATAAAGGAAACTTACCTCCCTTTGGCTTGAATAACAAAGAAAATATATTGGCTTGAAAATCAAGAAAATTGACTTTTACCACGTTATTCTCCACAAACGGGATATTTTTTTCTTTCCGCTTTTTCTTTCTGCTCAGCTAGCTGGGCACTGGAAAATCATAGAGAGCTGTATAATAGCTCATTTTAAAGGAAATTGCAACATCTAGTCACTTTTGTATTTAAAAATAAAATACTTTTTAAAGTAGAATCAATTTTGTCAAAAAAATTGCATTTTTGATGTATTTTCATACTGCAGTCTTTTCAAAGATATTTGAATTTTGAAGCAATAAAACAGTCCATGTAATGAACTCTATAGTAATAATAGCTACTTGTCTCAATAGTAACCGAAACTCCTGGAACCAAAATTTTCTTTTTTGGCTTAATCGCTAAAATTATTATGTAAACTGCAAAAATATTTATGATGCCTAATCAGTAATAGTAATTTTTTAATTTAAACAACAAAAATACATGAAAATTCTAAAATTAGTTTTGCTTTTTGTCTCCTGGAAGAAATTTTTTTTTCATCTCAGTTCAAATTTATTATTGTATCCTGTAACCCGTAAAGTACATATCTCCATATTATTGTCTCATAATTGCAATTATTTTAGTTTTCAGTCCAGAATCACTAAACTTATTATTTAAACTGCAAAAATATTTATGGTGTCTAACCAATAATACTAATTTTGTAATTCAAACAAGATAAATACCTGAAAATTTTAAAATTAGTTTTGTTTTATGCTAGGTTTTAGATACTCGACACGGGATTTTGTGTGCTTAATAATTTTAAATCTTGAAAAAATATGGTCTCACGCGAGTGGAAAAAAAGAAAGAATAACCAAAAACAATATCAAAATAGAACAATCCATTATAATAATTACAGTAAAGAACGATCTCTCTCCCATAATAACTGATATGTTACATTAAAAGACGATCATTGGAATATAGTAAAGAACGAACTCTTGCCCTTAGTTACCTATGTCTTGTCAAATTAGCTAATTAATTTCACCTGATTTTGTTTTAAAAATAATTCCCACACCGGGATTCGAACCCAAGCCAATTGGTTGAAAGCCAACTATCCTAAACCACTAGACCATATGAGATATGTGTAAAAAGCTAATTAATTGTCTTATGATATCTTATAGGATAAATCTCATCGGATATAGCTGAAACCTAGTAAAGAACAAACCACGGCACATAGTAACTAAAACTTTTAGAATAAAGAATGAACTCTTGCCTATACTAGATTAGATACTCAACTTAAATATAGTTAATGATAAAGTAATGTACATAATTTCCAATGTTATTAAAATTGTTGCCTATAGTAAATGATAAATTTACTAGATCTGGGTTGCAGCGGTAGCTAGCAATCTAGTAAGAGACGATCATTCCCCATAGTAAAAACTAAAGTAACCCATAACTCCTGAAAAAGGATTCAGATCAAAACAAAATCCGGGTTGCAGCGGTAGCTAGCAATCCGGGTTGCAGCGGTAGCTAGCAACCTAGTAAGATACGATCACCTCCAATGTCAATAAATATAAAAAACCCCAACTACTAAAAAAAGAGTCAGATCAAAACAAAAATTACACCATTAGAACCGCCTTGTCCGAATCATCTATAAAGGAAACTTACCTCCCTTTGGCTTGAATAACAAAGAAAATATATTGGCTTGAAAATCAAGAAAATTGACTTTTACCACGTTATTCTCCACAAACGGGATATTTTTTTCTTTCCGCTTTTTCTTTCTGCTCAGCTAGCTGGGCACTGGAAAATCATAGAGAGCTGTATAATAGCTCATTTTAAAGGAAATTGCAACATCTAGTCACTTTTGTATTTAAAAATAAAATACTTTTTAAAGTAGAATCAATTTTGTCAAAAAAATTGCATTTTTGATGTATTTTCATACTGCAGTCTTTTCAAAGATATTTGAATTTTGAAGCAATAAAACAGTCCATGTAATGAACTCTATAGTAATAATAGCTACTTGTCTCAATAGTAACCGAAACTCCTGGAACCAAAATTTTCTTTTTTGGCTTAATCGCTAAAATTATTATGTAAACTGCAAAAATATTTATGATGCCTAATCAGTAATAGTAATTTTTTAATTTAAACAACAAAAATACATGAAAATTCTAAAATTAGTTTTGCTTTTTGTCTCCTGGAAGAAATTTTTTTTTCATCTCAGTTCAAATTTATTATTGTATCCTGTAACCCGTAAAGTACATATCTCCATATTATTGTCTCATAATTGCAATTATTTTAGTTTTCAGTCCAGAATCACTAAACTTATTATTTAAACTGCAAAAATATTTATGGTGTCTAACCAATAATACTAATTTTGTAATTCAAACAAGATAAATACCTGAAAATTTTAAAATTAGTTTTGTTTTATGCTAGGTTTTAGATACTCGACACGGGATTTTGTGTGCTTAATAATTTTAAATCTTGAAAAAATATGGTCTCACGCGAGTGGAAAAAAAGAAAGAATAACCAAAAACAATATCAAAATAGAACAATCCATTATAATAATTACAGTAAAGAACGATCTCTCTCCCATAATAACTGATATGTTACATTAAAAGACGATCATTGGAATATAGTAAAGAACGAACTCTTGCCCTTAGTTACCTATGTCTTGTCAAATTAGCTAATTAATTTCACCTGATTTTGTTTTAAAAATAATTCCCACACCGGGATTCGAACCCAAGCCAAGTGGTTGAAAGCCAACTATCCTAAACCACTAGACCATATGAGATATGTGTAAAAAGCTAATTAATTGTTTTATGATATCTTATAGGATAAATCTCATCGGATATAGCTGAAACCTAGTAAAGAACAAACCACGGCACATAGTAACTAAAACTTTTAGAATAAAGAATGAACTCTTGCCTATACTAGATTAGATACTCAACTTAAATATAGTTAATGATAAAGTAATGTACATAATTTCCAATGTTATTAAAATTGTTGCCTATAGTAAATGATAAATTTACTAGATCTGGGTTGCAGCGGTAGCTAGCAATCTAGTAAGAGACGATCATTCCCCATAGTAAAAACTAAAGTAACCCATAACTCCTGAAAAAGGATTCAGATCAAAACAAAATCCGGGTTGCAGCGGTAGCTAGCAACCTAGTAAGAGACGATCACCTCCAATGTCAAGAAATATAAAACCCCCCAACTCCTAAAAAAAGAGTCAGATCAAAACAAAAAGTACACCATTAGAACCGCCTTGTCCGAATCCTCTATAAAGGAAACTTACCTCCCTTTGGCTTGAATAACAAAGAAAATATATTGGCTTGAAAATCAAGAAAATTGACTTTTACCACGTTATTCTCCACAAACGGGATATTTTTTTCTTTCCGCTTTTTCTTTCTGCTCAGCTAGCTGGGCACTGGAAAATCATAGAGAGCTGTATAATAGCTCATTTTAAAGGAAATTGCAACATCTAGTCACTTTTGTATTTAAAAATAAAATACTTTTTAAAGTAGAATCAATTTTGTCAAAAAAATTGCATTTTTGATGTATTTTCATACTGCAGTCTTTTCAAAGATATTTGAATTTTGAAGCAATAAAACAGTCCATGTAATGAACTCTATAGTAATAATAGCTACTTGTCTCAATAGTAACCGAAACTCCTGGAACCAAAATTTTCTTTTTTGGCTTAATCGCTAAAATTATTATGTAAACTGCAAAAATATTTATGATGCCTAATCAGTAATAGTAATTTTTTAATTTAAACAACAAAAATACATGAAAATTCTAAAATTAGTTTTGCTTTTTGTCTCCTGGAAGAAATTTTTTTTTCATCTCAGTTCAAATTTATTATTGTATCCTGTAACCCGTAAAGTACATATCTCCATATTATTGTCTCATAATTGCAATTATTTTAGTTTTCAGTCCAGAATCACTAAACTTATTATTTAAACTGCAAAAATATTTATGGTGTCTAACCAATAATACTAATTTTGTAATTCAAACAAGATAAATACCTGAAAATTTTAAAATTAGTTTTGTTTTATGCTAGGTTTTAGATACTCGACACGGGATTTTGTGTGCTTAATAATTTTAAACCTTGAAAAAATATGGTCTCACGCGAGTGGAAAAAAAGAAAGAATAACCAAAAACAATATCAAAATAGAACAATCCAAATTTCTACTAATAGAAAACTTTACTACACAAAAAATAAAGCTAACATCCTGAAATATCAGAAAAGTTTATTTAAAAGAGATAAAAATGCCACCGAACGCAATAAAGCTCGAGCACGCGTAAGGATTGCTACTAAGATGTCTTGTGATCCAGGATTTAAGAAAATGATCCGGGTTGCAGCGGTAGCTAGCAACCTAGTAAGAGACGATCACCTCCAATGTCAAGAAATATAAAACCCCCCAACTCCTAAAAAAAGAGTCAGATCAAAACAAAAAGTACACCATTAGAACCGCCTTGTCCGAATCCTCTATAAAGGAAACTTACCGCCCTTTGGCTTGAATAACAAAGAAAATATATTGGCTTGAAAATCAAGAAAATTGACTTTTACCACGTTATTCTCCACAAACGGGATATTTTTTTCTTTCTTACACTAAAGAACGAACTTTAGTCCATAGTAACTGAAATCCAGGTTGCAGCGGTAGCTAGCAACCTAGTAAGAGACGATCACGTCCAATGTTAAGAAATAAAAAAAAACCATAGTTCCTAAAGAAAGCAGTCAGATCAAAACAAAAATTACACCATTAGAACCGCCTTGTCCGAAACCCCTGTATAGGAAACTTTCTGTCCCTTGGCTTGAACAGCAAGGGAAATATATTGGTTTGAAAATCAAGAAAAGTGGCAGCTACTACAACATTCTGCATTATTTTAAAACAGGATAAATTTTTCCACTAAAAACTGTATTTTTGATGTCTTTCCATACTGCTGTCTTTTCAAGGACATTTGATTTTTGAAGCAATCAAACAGTTTGCGGTAAGGTTGTATTTTAAACTTTATATTCCATAGATAGCTTAGCACTGGAACATCGTAGAGAGTTGTTCAATGGATCATTTTAAAATATAATAAAGAACGAATATTTTACCGATTATCTACTAATAACCATATATGACTTAATAAGTGACATGACGTAATATCTAAAACCTATTGTGTACTAATAACCATATATGACTTAATGAGCGACGTGACGTAAAAATTGAAAAATTAATTTTTATTTTATTTTCGTTTTTAGTACAGAATCGCTAAAGTTATAAACTGCAAAAATATTTATCGTGTCTGAACAATAGTCTTAATCTTTTAATTTAGACTAGAAAAATACCTGAAAATTTAAAAATTAGTTTAATTTTTTGTTAGGTTCTTGATACTTGATACGTGACTTAAACATTCAACAAATGGTTATATAATGGTTTCAATCAAGCAAGCTACACGCAAGTTAAAAAAACAGTACTACCAAAAAAACAGAGATAGTATCTTGAAAAGAGAAAAGCAAAGGTATTCGACCGACCAGGCAACAAAAAAACAGAGATAGCATCTTGAAAAGAGAAAATCAAAGGTACTCAACCGACCAGGCGTATCGAGATGCGAAAATTGATAGTGACAAACAGCGTTATTATAATGATGTAGTTTATAGACATACGAAAATTGAGAGAGCCAAACAAAAGATTTAGGAACGGTATGATAATGATGAAGATTACAGAGAAGCAACAATTGAGACAGCCTAACAAAAGAGCAAGGAACGGTATGATAACACTATAGATTACCGAAACAAACATAAGAAAAAGTTGCTACCAGAATAATGGGTATGCTGGGGTGACAAAAGCTATAATGAAAAAATTAAATTCTCTGCTAGGTTGTACCGAAGAACGCATAAGGACAAAGGGAAAAATTACATTCAGAAATACAAGAAGATGGCAAAAATGCAGGCTGATCTTTTTAAATTGAGAAACATTTTACGCATGTTTTATCGGGATCACGAAAAGTATTCAAAATTACAGATTAAAATTCTCTTTGAAAGAGTGGATGCTGTTGAAAAGTCGGCTAGAAATGCTTTGGTAAAGCTTCATAGTAATAACCAAAGAAATGTTGTCAGTTTAATGAAAAGCTTCCAAGGTATGGACTGGCAACTGCGGAACAGTTTATAGATACAATGGAAAATGTTCGACAGCACAGTGAATATACAGAGGCGTACTTCTTAGAAAATTCGTATATTAATTTTGGAAGGAGCAATTGCAGTTTATGTAGCAGCAATAAAAATATATATCCAAGCATACCTATCAGCAGCGAAGGAAAAGCAATGTTTTTCAATTATGGCGAAAACGAGCCTGTTAGGGTTATTAGTATATTTGTTTGTAAGACTAATTATTTAGAACAAATTCCTGGAACACCGACTCAAGAAAAAAGTATTTCTAACTGTGTTTTAAACAGTTCTTTTAGTTCTACTGAATATTTGGCAAAAAATTCTCTGTGTAGTAGAACAAAATGTCCTGAAAAGTACGAGACAACTATTGAAAAATGCTCTGAATCTAGATCTGACAAGGAAATTATGATGGCTGAAGTCACCTATAACAATCTGAGTAAACATTCAAAACCAAAAATTGGGCAGCAGGTTACTTGGCAATTTCACCCTGATATCTGCAAGCTCTATCTGACGGATATTGAATTATGTCGAATTCTTTTTGATATCCTTGAAAATAATATAGCATTAAAATTTTCAACTGACAAAGTGGTTAATTTCTACCTTGGCGGCTTGGATTATTTTGAAATCAATTACATGGACACAAGAAAGCATGGGCATTCGTTATACTGTAGCCCAAATGAGGGGTGTCAGAACTATTTCCGTTCTCTAAGGGCACTAGCTCCACATTTTCCTGTCTTAACCTGTTTCATTAATAGCGTATTTAAGGCAGTATCAAAATCTAAGACTATACAACATATTAATCTACTAAAATTCAAGGGCTTGTACAAGGAACTAAGTCATTATATAGAAGAAGTGTCAAGTAGACTCTGTCGTAATAATAGTCAAGACTTCATCTACGGTGATAGCGATATTAGAGTTTCTGTGGATGAAAATACAATAATAAAATTATTTGGTGAGAGCCTTGATAAGGTAGCTAACATCAGGGATGTATACCCCACAATGCATTGTGACAGTTGCGAGCAGATAAAGACAAAATACCAATTGAAGAGTCTAAGATCCCTTTCAAATAAGAAAGGTTTTGATGTAATGATGGCCACAATTTTAGAACACTTACAACAGGTAATACACAAAGATGACAGAGAACAGCTAATTCATTGTACAGGTTGGAAAGAGGATGTCATAGATTCATTCTCTGTCTGTGATTACTGTTTAGTATATGTGTTTGTAAGACTAATGATTTAGAACAAATTTCTGGAACACCGACTCAAGAAAAAAGTATTTCTAACTGTGTTTTAAACAGTTCTTTTAGTTCTACTGAATATTTGGCAAAAACTTCTCTGTGTAGTAGAACAAACTGTCCTGAAAAGTACGAGACAACTATTGAAAAATGCTCTGAATCTAGATCTGACTAGGAAATTATGATGGCTGAAGTCACCTATAACAATCTGAGTAAACATTCAAAACCAAAAATTGGGCAGCAGGTTACTTGGCAATTTCACCCTGATATCTGCAAGCTCTATCCGACGGATATTGAATTATGTCGAATTCTTTTTGATATCCTTGAAAATAATATAGCATTAAAATTTTCAACTGACAAAGTGGTAAATTTCTACCTTGGCGGCTTGGATTATTGTGAAATCAGTTATAGGGAAACAAGAAAGCATGGGCATTCGTTACACTGTAGCCCAAATGAGGGGTGTCAGAGCTATTTCCGTTCTTTAAGGGCACTAGCTCCACATTTTCCTGTCTTGACCTGTTTTATTAATAGCGTATTAAGGCAGTATCAAAATCTAAGATTATACAACATATTAATCTACTAAAAGTCAAGGGCTTGTACAAGGAACTAAGTCATTATATAGAAGAAGTGTCAAGTAGACTCTGTCGTAATAATAGTCAAGACTTCATCTATGGTGATAGCAATATTAGAGTTTCTGTGGATGAAAATACAATAATAAAATTATTTGGTGAGAGCCTTGATAAGGTAGCTAACATCAGGGATGTATACCCCACAATGCATTGTGACAGTTGCGAGCAGATAAAGACAAAATACCAATTGAAGAGTCTAAGATCCCTTTCAAATAAGAAAGGTTTTGATGTAATGATGGCCACAATTTTAGAACACTTACAACAGGTAATACCCAAAGATGACTGAGAACAGCTAATTCATTGTACAAGTTGGAAAGAGGATGTCATAGATTCATTCTCTGTCTGTGATTACTGTGCTGGGAAAATGTTGAAAAGTCAGGAGAATGTCCGATCAGTATTAAATAACCGTCATATAGACTGTACACCGGAATGTATAAAGTGTTTAAATAATTTTGAAATGTACAGTAAAGAACGACCTCTTGCCCATGCTAAATTTTTATAGGCCACTTACGTATAGTATAGTCTTTTACAAAAATATTTAAGGTCAATATATTAAAATTTTCCATTAAAAGACGATCATTGGAATAAAAACCAATTACATATATTGGATTTAGTTCGCTACTTGATTATTTGATCCGGGTTGCAGCGGTAGCTAGCAACCTAGTAAGAGACGATCACGTCCAATGTTAAGAAATATAAAAACCCCTAACTCCTAAAAAAAGAGTCAGGTCAAAACAAAAAGAACACAATTAGAACCGCCTTGTCCGAAACCCCTGTATAGGAAACTTTCTGTCCCTTGGCTTGAACAGCAAGGGAAATATATTGGCTTGAAAATCAAGAAAAGTGGCAGCTACTGCAACATTCTGCCTAAACGGGATATTTTTTTCTTCTTCTTTTCCACAGATACCTTGGCACTGGAACATCGTAGAAAGTTGTTCAATGGCTCATTATAAAGGAAATTAATTGGGTTAAAAATCTTTTGTAACTAAAATAAATTATTTCCAAGAGAGAATAAATTTTTCAATTAAAAACTGCATTTTCGATGTCTTTTCATGCTGCAGTCTTTTCAAAGATATTTGATTTTTGAACATAAATCATACTCGTATACCAGCGGTAAGATTTGAACCCACGCCTCCGAAGAGACTGATGGCTAACACCAGCGCCTTCAGGAACGTCAAATCTTGCCATTTGCTTCCTAGTAGTATTTTTCCAACACCTTCAGGAACGCCAAATCTTGCCAATTGCTTCTTAGTTTTGTTCTTTGTTCATGTTTGTTTATTAATTCTTCTATTTTGCGTAATATTTTTTTCACAGTCCTAAATAAATCCTCTTTAAATGAAATGGTTTTTTTTTTGACACTTCATATAGTATCCAGACAGGTAGAATTCCAAAATATGGATGAAGCATATTGTCCAACATTTCAATACCTGGTGATTCACCAAAATAGTCACTATTCGCCTCTAGAATATCGTAAAGAATATTCAAAGCTTTTAAAATACTGTTGGGGTTATTACTTTTCAACCTTTTTCTAATGATTCTCATCACTAGAATCTTCTTTTCATTTGAATCACGTATTTCGTCATTAATTATCATGATATCACAGGCACTCACAGGCATGTCATTATTACTAGTGTTGTTTTTCATCAATATTTCTAATGGTATTTGCCGTTTTATTTTGTTCACGTTGTTTCCAAGAAAAAGCTCAGTTATCATTGAGATCATTTTTAATAATAATAATCTTTACTTAAGACACGTACCACGTACCAGGAACCTAACAAAAAATTTAACTAATTTATAAATTTTCATGTATTTTCCTAGTTTGAATTAAAATATTAAAATTATTGCTTATATATCATAAATATTTTTAAAGTTTATATAATTACAATAAAGAACGACACCTAGCCCAAGTTACCTTAAACATAAATCGTACAAAAATCATATTTGTCAACGATTCGAACAAAAATCCTATTTGTCCACTGAAACTAGAGTAATTCCTGAAAATTTTTGATAAAATAATTTTTCTTAGCTGCAAAGTGCAAAAATGTTTATGGTGTCTGAACAATAATTTCCATTTTTTAATTCAGACTAGAAAAAACCTCAAAATTCTTAAATTAGTTACGTTTTAATTTTGCTTTAAAATATTTTTTCCGGGTTGCAGTGGTAGCTAGCAACCTAGTAAGAGAGGATCACGTCCAATGTTAAGAAATGTAAAAACCCATAGTTCCTAAAAAAGGAGTCAGATCAAAACAAAAAGAACACCATTAGAACCGCCTTGTCCGAAACCCCTGTATAGGAAACGTTCTGTCATTTGGCTTGATTTATATTAAAGGACGATCATTAGAAAAGCACACCATTGCATATATCGGACTGAGTTAGTTTTTCAGTTTAGAATCTCTAAAGTTATTATGTAAACTGCAAAAATATTTATGATATCTGAGCAATAGTTTTAATCTTTTCATTCAAACTAACAAAATACCTGAAAATTTAAAAATTAGTTTCACTTTTTGTTAGGTTATGGATACTCGATACGAGTCATAAAAAGTGTTAATTAGATGAAAATATTATTTCTTGTTTTTAATAAGATGCGTTCTAAGCGAGTTATTATACGTAATTTAAAAAAACAGTACTATATCCGGGTTGCAGCGGTAGCTAGCAACCTAGTAAGAGACGATCACGTCCAATGTTAAGAAATATAAAAACCCCTAACTCCTGAGAAAAGAGTCAGATCAAAACAAAAATTACATCATTAGAACCACCTTGTCTAAAACCCCTATTAAGAAAACTTATCACTCTTTGGCTTGAATAACAAAGAAAATATATTGGCTTGAAAATCAAGAAAATTGACTTTAACCACGTTATTCTCCACAAACGGGATAATTTTTTCTTTCCGCTTGATTTTCTTCCTCAACTCGCTGAGCACTGGAAAATCATAGAGAGCTGTATAATAGCTCATTTTAAAGGAAATTGCAACATCTAGTCACTTTTGTAATTAAAAATAAAATACTTTTTAAAGTAGAATCAATTTCTTACAGTAAAGAACGATCTCTCTCCCATAGTAACTGATATCCCGGCTGCAGCGGTAGCTAGCAATTATCCGGGTTGCAGCGGTAGCTAGCAACCTAGTAAGAGATTACAGTAAAGAACGAACTTCAGCCCATAGTAACTAAAATAAGATTATAAATTTAAGACTAAAACAAATACTTTGTTTGCTTTGGTATGAAATACTGGCAGCGTTGGGATATGAACCCACACTTCAAAAGATTTGTCCAAAACCCCTATTAAGGAAACTTATCACTCTTTGGCTTGAATAACAAAGAAAATATATTGGCTTGAAAATCAAGAAAATTGACTTTTACCACGTTATTCTCCAAAAAACGGGATATTTTTTTCTTTCCGCTTGATTTTCCTCCTCAATTAGCTGGGCACTGGAAAATCATAAATCCGGGTTGCAGCGGTAGCTAGCAACCTAGTAAGAGACGATCACGTCCAATGTTAAGAAATATAAAAACCCATAGTTCCCAACAAAGGAGTCAGATCAAAACAAAAAGTACACCATTAGAACCGCCTTGTCCGAAACCCCTGTATAGGAAACTTTCAGTCCCTTGGCTTGAACACCAAGGGAAATATATTGGCTTGAAAATCAAGAAAAGTGGCAGCTACTACAACATTTTGCCTAAACGGGATATTTTTTATTTTTTCTTCTTTTCCACAGATAGCTTGGCACTGGAACATCGTAGAGGGTTGTTCAATAGCTCATATTAAAGGAAATTAATTGGGTTAAAAATCTATAGTAACTAAAATAAATTATTTTAAAACAGGATAAATTTTTCCACCAAAAACTGCTTTTTTTATGTCTTTTCACACTGCAGTCTTTCAAACATAATCGTATACCACCGGTAAGATTTGAACCCACGCCTTGTCTTGTCTGAAACCTTACTAGATAAATAATCCGGGTTGCAGTGGTAGCTAGCAACCTAGTAAGAGACGATCACCTCCAATGTAAAGAAATATAAAACCCCTAACTCCTAAAAAAAGAGTCAGATCAAAACAAAAAGTATACCAATAGAACCACCTTGTCCGAAACCCCTATTAACGAAACTTACCGCCCTTTGGCTTGAATAACAAAGAAAATATATTGGCTTGAAAATCAAGAAAATTGACTTTTACCACGTTATTCTCCACAAACAGGATATTTTTTTCTTTCCGCTTGATTTTTCTTCTCAGCTAGCTGCGCACTGGAAAATCATAGAGAGCTGTATAATAGCTCATTTTAAAGGAAATTGCAACATCTAGTCACTTTTTTAATTAAAAATAAAATACTTTTTAAAGTAGAATCAATTTTGTCAAAAAAATTGCATTTTTGATGTATTTTCATGCTGCAGTCTTTTCAAAGATATTTCAATTTTGAAGCAATCAAACAGTTCATGGTAATGAACTCTATAGTAGTAATAGCTTCTTGTCTCAAGAGTAACCGAAACTCCTGGAACCAAAATTTTCTTTTTTGGCTTAATTGCTAAAATTATTATGTAAACTGCAAAAATATCTATGATGCCTAATCAGTAATAGTAATTTCTTAATTTAAACAACAAAAATACATGAAAATTTTATAATTAGTTTTACTTTTTGTCACCTGGAAGAAAATTTTTTTTCATCTCAGTTCAAAGTTATTATTGTATCCTGGAACCAAACTTTTTTTGGTTTGTAACCCGTAAAGTACGTATCTGCATATTATTGTCTTATAATTGCAATTATTTTAGTTTTCAGTCCAGAGTCGCTAAACTTATTATTTTAACTGCAAAAATATTAATTGTGTGTAACCAATAATACTAATTTTTTAATTCAAAAAAGATAAATACCTGAAAATTTAAAAATTTGGTTTTTTTTATGCTAGGTTTTAGATACTCGACACGGGGTATTGTGTACTTAATAATTTTAAACCTTGAAAAAATATGGTCTCACCTGAGTGGAAAAAAAGAAAGAATAACCAAAAAAACTATCAAAATAGAGCAATCCAAATTTCTACTAATAGAAAACTTTACTACACAAAAAATAAAGCTAACATCCTGAAATATAGGAAAAGTTTTTTAAAAGAGATAAAAATGCCACCGAACGCAATAAAGCTCGAGAACGCGTAAGGATTGCTACTAAGATGTCTTGTGATCCAGAATTTAAGAAAATGAAATATGACAGAGCAAAACAGAGGTATGTTACGGATCAGGGGTATCGAGAAGGGAAAATTGAGACATCCAAACAAAAGAGCAGGGAACGGTATGATAACGATATAGATTACCGGAACAAAATTAAGAAAAAAGTTGCTACCAGAATATTGGGTTACAAAAGCTATAATGAAAAAATTAAATTCTCTGCGAGGTTGTACCGAAGAACGCATAAGGACAAAGGGAAAAATTACATTCAGAAGTACAAGAAGATGGCAAAAATGCAGGCTGATCTTTGTAAATTGAGAAACATTTTACGCATGTTTTATCGGGATCACGAAAAGTATTCAAAATTACAGATTAAAATTCTCTTTGAAAGATATAATTAGTAATTCAACAGATAGCATGGCACTTCAACATTGTAGAGAGTTGTTCAATGGCTCATTTTGAAGGAAATTAATGGGGTTAAAAACCTTTTGTAATTAAAACAAATTATTTTTATTACATTATCTGGGTTTCAGCGGTAGCTAGCAACCTAGTAAAAGACGATCACGTCCAATGTTAAGATATATAAAACCCATAGTTCCTAACAAAGGAGTCAGATCAAAACAAAAAGTACACCATTAGAACCACCTTGTCCGAAACCCCTGTATAGAAAACTTTCTGTCCCTTGGCTTGAATAGCAAGGGAAGTATATTGGCTTGAAAATCAAGAAAATTGACTTTAACCACGTTATTCTCCCCAAACGGGATATTTTCTTCTCTTTTCTTTTTTTTTCTTTTCCACAGATAGCTTGGCACTGGAACATCGTAGAGGGTTGTTCAATAGCTCATTTTGAAGGAAATTAATTGGGTTAAAAATCTATAGTAACTAAAATAAATTATTTCTAAAAGAGAATAAATTTTTCCACCAAAAACTGCATTTTTGATGTCTTTTCACACTGCAGTCTTTCAAACATAATCGTATACCAGCAGTAAGATTTGAACCCACGCCTCCGAAGAGACTGGTGGCTAACATCCGGGTTGCAGCGGTAGCTAGCAACCTAGTAAGAGACGATCACGTCCAATGTTAAGAAATATAAAGACCCATAGCTCCTAAAAAAGGAGTCAGATCAAAACAAAAAGTACACCATTAGAACCGCCTTGTCCGAAACCCCTTTATAGGAAACTTTCTGTCCCTTGGCTTGAACAGCAAGGTAAATATTGTGGCTTTAAAATCAAGAAAATCTACTTTAACCACGTTATTCTCCCCAACCGGGATATTTTTTTCTTTTTTTTTTCTTTTTTTTTCTTTTTTTGTATCCAGAGATAGCTTGGCACTGGAACATCGTAGAGGGTTGTTCAATAGCTCATTTTAAAGGAAATTAATTGGGTTAAAAACCTTTTGTAACTAAAATAAATTATTTCTAAAAGTGAATAAATTTTTCCACCAAAAACTGCTTTTTTGATGCAGTGACGTCATAATTACTATATAAGAAACGTCAAAACTGTAAATGGTCTCATTCATGAATACATAATGGTTAGATCAAAGCAAGCTACACGCAAGTTAAAAAATCAGTACTACAAAAAAACAGAGATAGTAATCCAGGTTGCAGCGGCAGTTCCGGGTTGCAGCGGTAGCTAGCAACCTAGTAAGAGACGATCACCTCCAATGTCAAGAAATATAAAACCCCCCAACTCCTAAAAAAAGAGTCAGATCAAAACAAAAAGTACACCATTAGAACCGCCTTGTCCGAATCCTCTATAAAGGAAACTTACCTCCCTTTGGCTTGAATAACAAAGAAAATATATTGGCTTGAAAATCAAGAAAATTGACTTTTACCACGTTATTCTCCACAAACGGGATATTTTTTTCTTTCCGCTTTTTCTTTCTGCTCAGCTAGCTGGGCACTGGAAAATCATAGAGAGCTGTATAATAGCTCATTTTAAAGGAAATTGCAACATCTAGTCACTTTTGTATTTAAAAATAAAATACTTTTTAAAGTAGAATCAATTTTGTCAAAAAAATTGCATTTTTGATGTATTTTCATACTGCAGTCTTTTCAAAGATATTTGAATTTTGAAGCAATAAAACAGTCCATGTAATGAACTCTATAGTAATAATAGCTACTTGTCTCAATAGTAACCGAAACTCCTGGAACCAAAATTTTCTTTTTTGGCTTAATCGCTAAAATTATTATGTAAACTGCAAAAATATTTATGATGCCTAATCAGTAATAGTAATTTTTTAATTTAAACAACAAAAATACATGAAAATTCTAAAATTAGTTTTGCTTTTTGTCTCCTGGAAGAAATTTTTTTTTCATCTCAGTTCAAATTTATTATTGTATCCTGTAACCCGTAAAGTACATATCTCCATATTATTGTCTCATAATTGCAATTATTTTAGTTTTCAGTCCAGAATCACTAAACTTATTATTTAAACTGCAAAAATATTTATGGTGTCTAACCAATAATACTAATTTTGTAATTCAAACAAGATAAATACCTGAAAATTTTAAAATTAGTTTTGTTTTATGCTAGGTTTTAGATACTCGACACGGGATTTTGTGTGCTTAATAATTTTAAATCTTGAAAAAATATGGTCTCACGCGAGTGGAAAAAAAGAAAGAATAACCAAAAACAATATCAAAATAGAACAATCCAAATTTCTACTAATAGAAAACTTTACTACACAAAAAATAAAGCTAACATCCTGAAATATAAGAAAAGTTTATTTAAAAGAGATAAAAATGCCACCAAACGCAATAAAGCTCGAGCACGCGTAAGGATTGCTACTAAGATGTCTTGTGATCCAGGATTTAAGAAAATGAAATATGACAGAGCAAAACAGAGGTATCTTACGGATCAGGGGTATCGAGAAGGGAAAATTGAGACAGCGAAACAAAAGAGCAAGGAACGGTATGATAACGATATAGATTACCGAAACAAACATAAGAAAAAAGTTGCTACCAGAATAATGGGTAGATACTGGGGTGACAAAAGCTATAATGAAAAAATTAAATTCTCTGCGAGGTTGTACCGAAGAACGCATAAGGACAAAGGGAAAAATTACATTCAGAAATACAAGAAGATGGCAAAAATGCAGGCTGATCTTTGTAAATTGAGAAACATTTTACGCATGTTTTATCGGGATCACGAAAAGTATTCGAAATTACAGATTAAAATTCTCTTTGAAAGAGCGGATGCTGTTGAAAAGTCGGCTAGAAATGCTTTGGCAAAGCTTCATGGCAATATCCAAAAGAAATGTTGTCAGTTTAACGAAAAGCTTCCAAGGTATGGATTGGCAACTGCGGAACAGTTTATAGATGCAATGGAAAATGTTCGACAACACAGTGAATATACGGAGGCGTACTTCTTAGAAAATTCGTATATTAATTTTGGAAGGAGCAATTGCAGTTTATGTAGCAGCAATAAAAATATATATACAAGCATACCTATCAACAGCGAAGGAAAAGCAATGTTTTTCAATTATGGCGAAAACGAGCCTGTTAGGGTTATTAGTAAATGTGTTTGTAAGACTAATGATTTAGAACAAATTCCTGGAACACCGACTCAAGAAAAAAGCATTTCTAACTGTGTTTTAAACAGTTCGTTTAGTTCTACTGAATATTTGGCAAAAAATTCTCTGTGTAGTAGAACACACTGTCCTGAAAAGTACGAGACAACTATTGAAAAATGCTCTAAAACTAGATCTGACAAGGAAATTATGATGGCTGAAGTCACCTATAACAATCTGAGTAAAAATTCAAAACCAAAAATTGGGCAGCAGGTTACTTGGCAATGTCACCCTGATATCTGCAAGCTCTATCCGACGGATATTGAATTATGTCAAATTCTTTTTGATATCCTTGAAAACAATATAGCATTAAAATTTTCAACTGACAAAGTGGTTAATTTCTACCTTGGCGGCTTGGATTATTGTGAAATCAATTACAGGGACACAAGAAAGCATGGGCATTCGTTATACTGTAGCCCAAATGAGGGATGTCAGAGCTATTTGCGTTCTCTAAGGGCACTAGCTCCACATTTTCCTGTCTTGAACTGTTTCATTAATAGCGTATATAAGGCAGTATCAAAATGTAAGATTATACAACATATTAATCTACTAAAAGTCGAGGGCTCGTACAAGGAACTAAGTCATCACATAGAAGAAGTGTCAAGTAGACTCTGTCGTAATAATAGTCAAGACTTCATTTACGGTGATGGCAATATTAGAGTTTCTGTGGATGAAAATACAATAATAAAATTATTTGGTGAGAGCCTTGATAAGGTAGCTAACATTAGGGATGTATACCCCACAATGCATTGTGACAGTTGTGAGCAGATAAAGACAAAATACCAATTGAAGAGTCTAAGATCCCTTTCAAATAAGAAAGGTTTTGATGTAATGATGGCCACGATTTTAGAACACCTACAACAGGACATACCCAAAGATGACAGAGAAGAACTAATTCAATGTACAGGTTGGAAAGAGGATGTCATAGATTCATTCTTTGTCTGTGATTACTGTGCTGGGAAAATGTTGAAAAGTCAGGAGAATGTCCGATCAGTATTAAATAACCTTCATATAGACTGTACACCGGAATGTATAAAGTGTTTAAATAATTTTGAAATGGCAATGATTCGATTTGTAATGCCTTGTCTTACGATCGTCAGATTAGGGCAAGTAACTGCATTGAAGAGACCTAGAACAGAACTTGTTGACGCTCTTAAGGGGAGAATAGTATATCTACCTGTTGATGTGCAAGCAAATGCAGATATTCAGCCTGAAAAACTTCTTAACATTGATAGTTTTGTAGTCATTGTCAATGGTCAGCCTACTTACAACAAGAATGTTTGGACTGCACTAATAGATCTGAGAAAAGTCCATGAAGCACTGTTGTGGTTAAGAGAGAACAACAGTCTCTATAAAACAATACATGCATACACCCTAGAAGATTTAAAAAAAATACTTGAAGCCCGTCTTGCTGAAAAAGCGGTTGGTATTGATAATTTACCTGAAATACCGGAAGCTGCAATCCTTCAGAAACTGACAGAAAGTGCAAAATCTACATTGGTTGAACATTTTTCTGTCCAGCCTCTCAATTCAGCGGTTCCAAAAGACTTCATTGAAGATTTTAAGCAAATGAAAGATCTTGGTACTGACCAATTTCAAATCAAGAAACTAATAGGTGTGAGCGAAGACTTATTTCAGGAAGAACTTGATCTAAAAGTGTTTCCAAATCTTTTCCCGAAAGGCAAATATGGCTTGCGTGACAAGGCAAGACCATTTCGGATTAGGAATGCAGAATATTTTAAATCAAGGCTTCTTAGCAGACATACTAAGTTTCGTCTTGACAAACAGTTTCTTTTTCACAGCTTCCAATTGCAAGAATTCTCTTACATGTGTAATAGCGTTGGTCATATGTTGCGGACTGTGAAACCAAATCAAAATGCTCGTCAATTTATAGACAGGCTTCATTCCCGTGATGGAGAGATGGAAGCGACTTTGTTTTCTGTTCAATCAAAAATCAGAGGATCTCAGCAGTATTTTCAATCTCTTTCCTATAAAGTAAAGTCAATGATTGAGCAATTGGGTCCACCGACTTTGTTTTTGACAGTTTCATGTGCTGAGTGGTACTCTCCTGAATTTATTGACTATTTACGGACTGTCCATAAGAACTTACCTGGTGTGGCAAAAATGACCCCAGCAGAGTTGACGTGTCTAGATCCAATTGCAGTTTCCATGCACTTTGACAAAAAATGGACACCTATATTTAATGAGCTAATATGTTCAAAGACAAATCCTTTGTTTGGTAAAATTAAGGATCATTTCTGGCGTATCGAGTATCAGAAACGAGGTGCGCCTCATGTACACTGTGTGTTGTGGATTGAAGATGCTCCTATTATTGGGAAATCAACAGCATCTGAAGTAATTCAGTATATAAATAGTATTATAGCTTGTGAAATACCAAATAGATTGACTAGTCTAACCCTTCACAAACTGGTCAAGGACCATCAAGTCCACCGCTCTAATAAATACTATCAAAGAAAGTACAAAAGGAAAAGATGAAGATGTGTTACATATTGTACGTTTGGCTTTTCTCGTCCTACAAAGGAAGGAACAGAATTACATGATATCATTGACTGCTTAGCTCATGTTATAGATCGTAAAAAGCCAAGAAAAAGAATATATCATCTGCTTCGAAGAGATGACGAGCGTTATATAATTATAATAAAGAACGACCTCTTGCCTATACTAAATTTTATACGCCACTTAATTATAGTATAGGTTAGTAATTCAACAGATGGCATGGCACTGAAACATCGTAGAGAGTTGTTCAATGGCTCATTTTAAAAGAAATTAATGGGGTTAAAAACCTTTTGTAATTAAAACAAACTATTTTAAGAAAAATCCGGGTTGCAGCGGTAGCTAGCAACCTAGTAAGAGACGATCACCTCCAATGTTAAGAAATATAAAACCCCCCAACTCCTAAAAAAAGAGTCAGATCATAACAAAAAGTACACCATTAGAACCGCCTTGTCCGAATTCCCTATAAAGGAACCTTACCGCCCTTTGGCTTGAATAACACAGAAAATATATTGGCTTGAAAATCAAGGAAATAGACTTTTACCAAGTTATTCTCCACAAACGGGATATTTTTTTCTTTCCGCTTTTTTTTCTGCTCAGCTAGCTGGGCACTGGAAAATCATAGAGAGCTGTATAATAGCTCATTTTAAAGGAAATTGCAACATCTAGTCACTTTTGTATTTAAAAATAAAATACTTTTTAAAGTAGAATCAATTTTGTCAAAAAAATTGCATTTTTGATGTATTTTCATACTGCAGTCTTTTCAAAGATATTTGAATTTTGAAGCAATAAAACAGTCCATGTAATTATAATAAAGATCGAACTCTTCCCTATACTAACTTGCATACGCAACTTCACTATAGTTAATATAGTTAAGTTATAATAAAGAACGACCTCTTGCCTATACTAAATTTTATACGCCACTTAATTATAGTATAGGTTAGTAATTCCACAGATAGCTTGGCACTGGAACATCGTAGAGAGTTGTTAAATGGCTCATTGTAAAGCAAATTAATGGGGTTAAAAACTTTTTGTAGTTATAAAACAAATTATTTTTAAATATTATAATAAAGAACGACCTCATGCCTATACTAAAGTTTATACGCCACTGAATTATAGTATAGGTTAGTAATTCCACAGATAGCTTGGCACTGGAACATCGTAGAGAGTTGTTCAATGGCTCATTTTAAAGGAAATTAATGGGTTAAAAATATTATATTAGAAGACGATCATTAGAAGAACAAACCATTGCATACATTGGACTTATTTAGCTCCCTTATTCTTTGAGAGTCGTCTGTTACTACTCCAAAGAAGAAAAAGCCGTAGGCTTTTTCCTGTTTGTAATCAGGGTTTACATAATCTGGGTTGTCAATCCGGGTTGCATTATTACAGTAAAGAACGATCTCTCATTAAAGTAAAGAACGATCTCTAGCCTGTGTTAAATGAAACAAGCTATTGACAATCATATAAAAGGCAGTAATGTTTATAGGTTTTCCGGGTTGCAGCGGTAGCTAGTCCGGGTTGCAGCGGTAGCTAGCAACCTAGTAAGAGACGATCACGTCCAATGTTAAGAAATATAAAAACCCATAGTTCTTAAAAAAGAGTCAGATCAAAACAAAAAGTACACCATTAGAACCGCCTTGTCCGAAACCCCTGCATAGTAAAATTTCTGTCCCTTGGCTTGAACAGCAAGGGAAATATATTGGCTTGAAAATCAAGAAAAGTGGCAGCTACTACAACATTCTGCCTAAACGGGATATTTTTTTCTTTTTTCTTTTTTTTTCTTTTTTTGTATCCAGAGATAGCTTGGCACTGGAACATCGTAGAGGGTTGTTCAATAGCTCATTTTAAAGGAAATTAATTGGGTTAAAAATCTATAGTAACTAAAATAAATTATTTCTAAAAGAGAATAAATTTTTCCACCAAAAACTGCATTTTGATGTCTTTTCACACTGCAGTCTTTCAAACATAATCGTATACCAGCGGTAAGAATTGAACCCACGCCTCTGAAGAGACTGGTGGCTAACACCAGTGCCTTGGACCACTCGGCCAGGCTGCCTCTCATAAATAAATATATATGTGAATTTGGGTTGCAGCAGTAGCTAGCAACCTAGTAATAGACGATCAGTCCAATGCTAAGAAATATAAAAACCCAAAACTCCTAAAAATAGAGTCAGATCAAAACAAAAGTACATCATTAGAAATACCTTGTCTGAAACCCTACTAGATAAATAATGAACGTCATCATAGTTTTATATTAGAGCTATGACGTGAATAGAGTGACGTCATAATTAGTATATAAGGAAAGTCAAAACTGAAAATTCTTTCATTCTTGATTAGAATAATGGTTAGATCAAAGCAGGCTATACGCAAGTTGAAGAAAGAGTACTACACAAACAACAGAGATAGTAACTTGAAAAGAAAAAAGCAAAGGTATTCAACCGACCAGGTGTATCGAGAAGTAATAATTGAGAGAGCAAAACAAAGGTATTCAACCGATCAGGCGTATCGAGAAGTAATAATTTTACAATAAAAAACGATCATTGGAATAACAAAAATTGAATACCTTTAGAATTAGCTAGCTACTTGATTATTTGAGACTCGTCTCTTACTATTTAAAAGAAGAAAAAGCCGTAGGCTTTTTCCTGTGTGTAATCAGTTTATTATCATAGGCAGCGCGCTAGCACTGCCTGAGTAAAGAACGATGTGGGCACAATGTGTTTTTTTTCGGGTTGCAGCGATAGCTAGCAACCTAGTAAGAGACGATCACGTCCAATGTTAAGAAATATAAAACCCATAGTTCCTAACAAAGGAGTCAGATCAAGACAAAAAGTACACCATTAGAACCGCCTTGTCCGAAACCCCTGTATAGGAAACTTTCTGTCCCTTGGCTTGAACAGCAAGAGAAATATATTGGCTTGAAAATCAAGAAAATTGACTTTAACCACGTTATTCTCCCCAAACGGGATATTTTTTTCTCTTTTCTTTTTTTTCTTTTCCACAGATAGCTTGGCACTGGAACATCGTAGAGGGTTGTTCAATAGCTCATTTTAAAGGAAATTACATAAAGGACCGATATAACTTATCAAAAATGGTGTTTGTCAATTATTATCCGGGTTGCATCGGTAGCTAGCAACCTAGTAATTACAGTAAAGATCGAACTTTTGTCCATAGTAACTTAAGTATTATAAGTTATCCGAGTTGCAGCGGTAACTATCCGGGTTGCAGCGGTAGTTAACAACCTAGTAAGAGACGATCACGTCCAATGTTAAGAAATATAAAAACCCTAACTCCTAAAAAAAGAGTCAGATCAAAACAAAAAGTACACCATTAGAACCGCCTTTTCTGAAACCCCTGTATAGTAAACTTTCTGTTATTTGGTTTGAGGATGACGCTCCCTCCACAGTCAATTCAAGGGTTGTAAGTGATTGTAGTTTTTATTATGGGGACGCGATCGTCCCTCACTATATTACTACCACCAAAACCCAGGTTTCTCATTTAAAATCCTTACAACTTCCATTTCAAACAGTTTCATGCTGTTACATTTTCCTTTCAGATTTCTATGCTTAAATTGCTTTTTCAATACCCACTTTTAGATAAATAATTACCATAATTTTCCACTGTAATTGCAGCTTCAGGTGGTGGGCAGTTTATCACATCATACAGAGCTATAATATACAATTGTTTCAGCTTCATTGCATGAAAGCCATTTTTTCCCTTTTTTGCCCGTACAACACCATGATCCCTTGAAAGGTAGAAATACTTTATTCCTCCCATCATAATACCGTTCTCAGAAAACTCATCTGAATCATATTTTGATACAAACACTTTCAATTCAGCTGCTGTGGCAGAAAATTCCCTAGACTTTGCCCAAACTGACCCATCAACACCAATAATAGCGGCTTCCAAAATACCTTTTGATAGCAACTGACTTTTAATATGATCAATCCAAGAATTCATCTTAATAATTATTCAATTCAATAACATATTTTCACCCCATAAACTGACGTAACGAGTCACTTGAAGCAATACGAAAAGTATACTAATTTAAAAATTTTTAGGTATTTTTCTGGTTTGAATTAGAAAATTAAAATTATTCCTCAGACACCATAAAAATTTTTGCAGTTTGCAGTTAAATAAAATCATTTTGTTTAAAATTTTTATATATTATTTTAGTTTCAAATGGCGAATTAGATTCTGTTTATGTTAAGTAGTTAGAAACTAACAAAAAACAAAGCTAATTTTAATTTTTTCTTTTTTTGTTTGAATTAAAAAATAAAAACTATTTCTCAGACATCATGAATAATTTTGCAGTTAACAGCTAAATAAAATTATTTTATTTAAAATTTTCAGGAATTAATCTAATTTCAGTTGGCGAATCGGATTTTTCATTAAAATCCTAAAACAAGCAGGTTTTTTTAAACCCTAAAAGAATTGTATTTTTTGTTACAACCCTAAAAGAAATACTGCATTTTACATAAAAATATCTACATACGTTTTATAATGTTAAAAATAATATTTTTATTTTTGCATGCAATAGGATGTTAATAACAATAGCTACTATAGCTATATCTGATGACTCGATTAATCCGATGATTCCTGATGTTATTTTAATTACAAAAGGCACTAATATAGTAATGTCGTTTAAAATTAACCATTATACAGCTCTGTATAATTTTCCAGTGACCAGCTTCAGCGGTAGCTGCAGCGGTGGGCTTCAGCGGTAGCTGCAAACAAAATTCAAAGAAAATATGTCGGCTTCTTATTAATTAAAAATCATCCCTGGTAATTACAAAAGCTGGACCTATCCGGGACTTGAAGGTGGGACCTCTTTCACCCAAAGTTGACATTAAATTACATAAAATATCGATATAGTTCATCATAAATGGAATTATCCAGGTAGTTACTAATAAAAATTTTGTTTAGACTTTAACTTGACAATTTTGTAAACATTGTCTGTGGCATAAATTGAACCTGCGACCTTTGGAGTTGAACCCAGACCTCCCATGTTGCACGCAGGTATTCTTACCATTGTACCACCAGAAAATTACAAGATATAAATATTATACAAAATTATAAGAAGGAACGTATGTTTCCGACGCCAGATTTAATCTGTATTTCCATAAAAAACAAATTGAATTTTGCAGGACTTGCCAGCATTATTTATTGGTTATTGGGAATTATACAGACATTTTCAGGAAGGATTTTTTTTTCTGGAGGGGAGGGGGGCTAGAGGAGGGGGTTACTCTGGAGAATCTTTCCGTGTAGGATGTTTCTTTGGGGTAAATGACAGTTCTATGAAGGGGGCGCCGGATTTCCAAGCATTATTTAAAAAATGATCAGAAATTAAATAAAAAAAACAAGTTTTTTCAACTGAAAGTAAGAAGCAACATTAGAACTTAAAACTAACAGAAATTATAACGTATGTGAGGGGGTTCTCCCCCCAAGTCAATACCTCGCTCGTTACGTTACAGTTTTTTTAGTGCTTTCAAAAGAGCTACCTATTCTAATTAAACGGCCTTTGTGATTCAGGGGTTTGTGGATCAAAATTTTTTTTAACTTTTAACGTAAAGAGCGTGGTATTGACTAAGGGGAGAACCCCCTCATATACGTAATAACATATACGTAATAAAAAAAACAATAAAAAAACAAGCGATACGGCTCAATAGTAATCGAAACTTTTAAAAACTTTTAAAAATTTTTATGTCAATAAATGTATCAAAAGAATGGGTGTATAATGCTGATTCTAAATATATAAATTTTATTAATGTTAGTATTATTCATCAAAGATTACGAGCCTGAGAAAATTTACCCGATTTTTTAAAGAGGGGGGAAACATCCCCTACAAGTGAAAGAATTTTAATGAAAATCACACCGTCAGATTCAGCACATCAGAAAATACATAGGTTTCAAGCTCATATCTGCAAAAATCTGCAACTTTGTATTTTTTGCCAGAAGAAAAATATACGAATATAGAAGTTAGTTATGTAAGTTAATTTGTAAAGACATCCATTTAGCAAAAGAAAAGTAAAATTTTTATACAAATTTTGTTTACTTATTCAATGACGGTTAGCCAAAATAAAAGCTGCATTAACTAAAAAACGATCAGAAATTAAATAAAAAAAAACAAGTTTTTTAAACTGAAAGTATCCGGGTTGCAGCGGTAGCTAGCAACCTAGTAAGAGACGATCACGTCCAATGTTAAGAAATATAAAAACCCATAGTTCCTAACAGAGGAGTCAGATCAAAACAAAAAGTACACCATTAGAACCGCCTTGTCTGAAACCCCTGTATAAGAAACTTTCTGTCCCTTGGCTTGAACAGCAAGGGAAATATATTGGCATGAAAATCAAGAAAATTGACTTTAACCACGTTATTCTTCCCAAACGGGATATTTTTTTTCTTTTTTCTTTTTCTTTTCCACAGATAGCTTGGCACTGGAACATCGTAGAGGGTTGTTCAATAGCTCATTTTAAAGGAAATTAATTGGGTTAAAAATCTATAGTAATTAAAATAAATTATTTCTAAAAGAGAATAAATTTTTCCACCAAAAACTGCATTTTTGATGTCTTTTCACACTGCAGTCTTTCAAACATAATCGTATACCAGCGGTAAGATTTGAACCCACTCCTCCGAAGAGACTGGTGGCTAACACCAGTGTCTTGGACCACTCGGCCAGGCTGCCTCTCATAAATAAATATATATGTGAATTTGGGTTGCAGCAGTAGCTAGCAACCTAGTAAGAGACGATCAGTCCCATGCTAAGAAATATAACAAAACTCCTAAAAATAGAGTAAGATCAAAACAAAAGTACATCATTAGAACTACCTTGTCTGAAACCCTACTAGATAAATAATGAATGTCGTAGCTTTATATTAGAGCTATGAAGTGAATAGAAAAACACGAAATTATATTGTTGTTTCTGATGACGTCATGAAATAATATCATTGCGCCTTGACGTCAATAAAATCATTACGCCTTGACGTCATAATTACTACTTAAGAACGGCACAGATGCAAATTCTCTCATTCTTGATTAGAATAATGGTTAGATCGAAGCAAGCTATACGCAATTTGAAAAAACAGTACTACACAAACAACAGAGATAGTATCTTGAAAAGAGAAAAGCAAAGGTATTCAACCGACCAGGCGCATCGAGAAGTAAAAATTGAGAGAGCAAAACAAAGGTATTCAACCGACCAGGCGTTTCGAGAAGTAATAATTGAGAGAGCAAAACAAAGGTATACAACCTACAAGACGCATCGAGAAGAAAAAATAGAGAGAGCAAAACAAAGGTATTCAACCGACCAGGCGTATCGAGAAGTAATAATTGAGAGAGCAAAACAAAACAGCAAGATGTGTTATCACAATGATGAAGATTATAGACATGCAAAAATTGAGACAGCCAAACAAAAGATCAAGGAGCGTTACTTGGGTGACAAAAGCTATAATGAAAAAATTAAATTCTCTGCGAGGTTGTACCGAAGAACGCATAAGGACAAAGGGAAAAATTACATTCAAAAATACAAGAAGATGGCAAAAATGCAGGCTGATCTTCGTAAATTGAGAAACATTTTACGCATGTTTTACCAGGATCACGAAAAGTATTCAAAATTACAGATTAAAATTCTCTTTGAAAGAGCGGATGCTGTTGAAATGTCGGCTAGAAATTCCTTGGCAAAGCTTCATAGTAATATCCAAAAGAAATGTTGTCAGTTTAATGAAAAGCTTCCAAGGTATGGATTGGCAACTGCGGAACAGTTTATAGATGCAATGGAAAATGTTCGACAACACAGTGAATATACGGAGGCTTACTTCTTTGAAAATTCGTATATTAATTTTGGAAGGAGCAATTGCAGTTTATGTAGCAGCAATAAAAACATATATACAAGCATACCTATCAACACCGAAGGAAAAGCAATGTTTTTCAATTATGGCGAAAACGAGCCTGTTAGGGTTATTAGTATATGTGTTTGTAAGACTAATGATTTAGAACAAATTCCTGGAACACCGACTCAAGGAAAAAGCATATCTAACTGTGTTTTAAACAGTTCTTTTAGTTCTACTGAATATTTGGCAAAAAATTCTCTGTGTAGTAGAACAAACTGTCCTGAAAAGTACGAGACAACTATTGAAAAATGCTCTAAAACTAGATCTGACAAGGAAATTATGATGGCTGAAGTCACCTATAACAATCTGAGTAATCATTCAAAACCATAAATTGGGCAGCAGGTTACTTGGCAATGTCACCCTGATATCTGTAAGCTCTATCCGACGGATATCGAATTATGTCAAATTCTTTTTGATATCCTTGAAAATAATATAGCATTAAAATTTTCAACTGACAAAGTGGTTAATTTCTACCTTGGCGGCTTGGATTATTGTGAAATCAATTACAGGGACACAAGAAAGCATGGGCATTCGTTATACTGTAGCCCAAATGAGGGATGTCAGAGCTATTTGCGTTCTCTAAGGGCACTAGCTCCACATTTTCCTGTCTTGAACTGTTTCATTAATAGCGTATATAAGGCAGTATCAAAATGTAATATAATTAAGATCGAACTCTTGCCTATACTAACTGGCATAGGTCACTTAACTATAGTGTATGCTTGTAAAATTATACAATAAAGAACGACACCTAGCCCATGTTAAAAGAAACATAACTAGGGATTATGTAATTTCCATCAGTATCATGGCTGCAGAGGTGTCTGAAACCTAGTAAAGAACAAACCATTACAATAAAGAAAATTTCATGTTAAAGATTGATCATTGATGCCATAATCATAGTTTGTAGCCAGGTTGTCTCTTACTATTCCAAAGAAAAAAAGCCGTAGGCTTTTTCCTGTTTGTAATCATATAATAAAGAATGATAAGATGCCTATGGTTTAATAAACGGTTATATAAAGGGGGTGTTAGAATACATAGCTTAATCAGTAACATCCAGGTTGCAGCGGTAGCTATCCGGGTTGCAGCGGTAGCTAGCAACCTAGTAAGAGACGATCACGTCCAATGTTAAGAAATATAAAAACCCATAGCTTCTAAAAAAGGAGTCAGATCAAAACAAAAAGTACACCATTAGAACCGCCTTGTCCGAAACCCCTGTATAGGAAACTCTCTGTCCCTTGGCTTGAACAGCAAGGGAAATATATTGGCTTGAAAATCAAGAAAATTGACTTTAACCACGTTATTCTCCCCAAACGGGATATTTTTTTCTCTTTTCTTTTTTTTTCTTTTCCACAGATAGCTTGGCACTGGAACATCATAGAGGGTTGTTCAATAGCTCATTTTAAAGGAAATTAATTGGGTTATAAATCTATAGTAACTAAGATAAATGATTTCTAAAAGAGAATAAATTTTTCCAATATTACAGTAAAGACCAATCTGTAGCCCGTAGTAACTGAAGATCCGGGTTGCACCGTATTATAATAGAAAAGAGGAACTCTCCCTTATATCCGAGTTGCAGTTAAAATCAAAATAAATTGACTTTAACCACGATACTCTCCACATACGGCATCTTTTTTTCTTTCCGTTTATTTGTCTTCTCAGCTAGCTGGGCATTTAGACGAAGAAACGAAATTTACCCCATATTAACGGAAGTAATAAAGGTTACATTAAAAGACTATCATTGGAATTAAAACCAATGAAAACATTGAAAATAGTTAGCTACTTGATTGTTTGAGGTTCGTCTCTTACTATTTCAAAGAAGAAAAAGCCGTAGGCTTTTTCCTGTTTGTAATCATGCATATCCGGGATGCAGCGGTAGTCTTACGTAAAATACATAAGGGACCGATATAGCTCATCATAAATGGTATTTGTCAATTAGGTTTATCTATATAGTTCGGGTTGCAGCAGTAGCTAGCAACCTAGTAAGAGACGATCACGTCCAATGTTAAGAAATATGAAAACCCCTACCTCCTAAGAAAAGAGTCAAGATAATGATGAAGATTACAGAAATATATTAAAAGAAGATCATTAGAATACCAAAGTATTGCATACAACGGAATTAGTTAGTCCAGGTTGCAGCGGTAGCTAGCAACTTGTTCGAAACCCCTATATAGGAAACTTTCTGTCCCTTGGCTTGAACAGCAAGGGAAATATCCGGGTTGCAGCGGTAGCTAGCAACCTAGTAAGAGACGATCACGTCCAATGTTAAGAAATATAAAAACCCATAGTTCTTAAAAAAAGAGTCAGATCAAAACAAAAAGTACACCATTAGAACCGCCTTGTCCGAAACCCCTGCATAGTAAAATTTCTGTCCCTTGGATTGAACAGCAAGGGAAATATATTGGCTTGAAAATCAAGAAAAGTGGCAGCTACTACAACATTCTGCCTAAACGGGATATTTTTTTCTTTTTTTTTTCTTTTTTTTTCTTTTGTATCCAGAGATAGCTTGGCACTGGAACATCGTAGAGGGTTGTTCAATATCTCATTTTAAAGGAAATTAATTGGGTTAAAAATCTATAGTAACTAAAATAAATTATTTCTAAAAGAGAATAAATTTTTCAACCAAAAACTGCATTTTGATGTCTTTTCACACTGCAGTCTTTCAAACATAATCGTATACCAGCGGTAAGAATTGAACCCACGCCTCTGAAGAGACTGGTGGCTAACACCAGTGCCTTGGACCACTCGGCCAGGCTGCCTCTCATAAATAAATATATATGTGAATTTGGGTTGCAGCAGTAGCTAGCAACCTAGTAAGAGACGATCAGTCCAATGCTAAGAAATATAAAAACCCAAAACTCCTAAAAATAGAGTCAGATCAAAACAAAAGTACATCATTAGAAATACCTTGTCTGAAACCCTACTAGATAAATAATGAACGTCATCATAGTTTTATATTAGAGTTATGACGTGAATAGAGTGACGTCATAATTAGTATATAAGGAAAGTCAAAACTGAAAATTCTCTCATTCTTGATTAGAATAATGGTTAGATCAAAGCAGGCTATACGCAAGTTGAAGAAAGAGTACTACACAAACAACAGAGATAGTAACTTGAAAAGAAAAAAGCAAAGGTATTCAACCGACCAGGCGTATCGAGAAGTAATAATTGAGAGAGCAAAAGAAAACAGCAAGATGTGTTATCACAATGATGAAGATTATAGACATGCAAAAATTGAGACAGCCAAACAAAAGATCAAGGAACGGTATGGTAATGATGAACATTACAGAGAAGCAAGAATTGAGCAGGCTAAACAAAAGATCAAGGAGCGTTATCACAATGATAAACTTTATAGAGAAGCAACAATTGAGCAGGCTAGACAAAAGAGCAGGGAACGTTATCACAATGATGAAGATTATAGACATGCAAAAATTGAGACAGCCAAACAAAAGATCAAGGAACGGTATGGTAATGATGAACATTACAGAGAAGCAAGAATTGAGCAGGCTAGACAAAAGATCAAGGAGCGTTATCACAATGATAAACTTTATAGAGAAGCAACAATTGAGCAGGCTAGACAAAAGAGCAGGGAACGGTATGATAATGATGAAGATTACCGAAACAAACATAAGAAAAAAGTTGCTACCAGAATAATGGGTAGATACTGGGGTGACAAAAGCTATAATGAAAAAATTAAATTCTCTGCGAGGTTGTACCGAAGAACGCATAAGGACAAACGGAAAAATTACATTCAGAAATACAAGAAGATGGCAAAAATGCAGGCTGATCTTCGTAAATTGAGAAACATTTTACGCATGTTTTACCAGGATCACGAAAAGTATTCAAAATTACAGATTAAAATTCTCTTTGAAAGAGCGGATGCTGTTGAAAAGTCGGCTAGAAATTCCTTGGCAAAGCTTCATAGTAATATCCAAAAGAAATGTTGTCAGTTTAATGAAAAGCTTCCAAGGTATGGATTGGCAACTGCGGAACAGTTTACAGATGCAATGGAAAATGTTCGACAACACAGTGAATATACGGAGGCGTACTTCTTTGAAAATTCGTATATTAATTTTGGAAGGAGCAATTGCAGTTTATGTAGCAGCAATAAAAACATATATACAAGCATACCTATCAACAGCGAAGGAAAAGCAATGTTTTTCAATTATGGCGAAAACGAGCCTGTTAGGGTTATTAGTAAATGTGTTTGTAAGACTAATGATTTAGAACAAATTCCTGGAGCACTGACTCAAGAAAAAAGCATTTCTAACTGTGTTTTAAACAGTTCTTTTAGTTCTACTGAATATTTGGCAAAAAATTCTCTGTGTAGTAGAACAAACTGTCCTGAAAAGTACGAGACAACTATTGAAGAATGCTCTGAATCTAGATCTGACAAGGAAATTATGATGGCTGAAGTCACCTATAACTATCTGAGTAAACATTCAAAACCAAAAATTGGGCAGCAGGTTACTTGGCAATGTCACCCTGATATCTGCAAGCTCTATCCGACGGATATTGAATTATGTCAAATTCTTTTTGATATCCTTGAAAATAATATAGCATTAAAATTTTCAACTGACAAAGTGGTTAATTTCTACCTTGGCGGCTTGGATTATTGTGAAATCAATTACAGGGACACAAGAAAGCATGGGCATTCGTTATACTGTAGCCCAAATGAGGGATGTCAGAGCTATTTGCGTTCTCTAAGGGCACTAGCTCCACATTTTCCTGTCTTGAACTGTTTCATTGATAGCGTATATAAGGCAGTATCAAAATGTAAGATTATACAACATATTAATCTACTAAAAGTCGAGGGCTCGTACAAGGAACTAAGTCATTACATAGAAGAAGTGTCAAGTAGACTCTGTCGTAATAATAGTCAAGACTTCATTTACGGTGATAGTAATATTAGAGTTTCTGTGGATGAAAATACAATAATAAAATTATTTGGTGAGAGCCTTGATAAGGTAGCTAACATTAGGTATGTATACCCCACAATGCATTGTGACAGTTGTGAGCAGATAAAGACAAAATACCAATTGTAGAGTCTAAGATCCCTTTCAAATAAGAAAGGTTTTGATGTAATGATGGCCACGATTTTAGAACACCTACAACAGGACATACCCAAAGATGACAGAGAACAACTAATTCAATGTACAGGTTGGAAAGAGGATGTCATAGATTCATTCTCTGTCTGTGATTACTGTGCTGGGAAAATGTTGAAAAGTCAGGAGAATATCCGATCAGTATTAAATAACCTTCATATAGACTGTACACCGGAATGTATAAAGTGTTTAAATAATTTAGAAATGGCAATGATTCGATTTGAAATGCCTTGTCTTACGATCGTCAGATTAGGGCAAGTAACTGCATTGAAGAGACCTAGAACAGAACTTGTTGACGCTCTTAAGGGGAGAATAGTATATCTACCTGTTGATGTGCAAGCAAATGCAGATATTCAGCCTGAAAAACTTCTTAACATTGATAGTTTTGTAGTCATTGTCAATGGTCAGCCAACTTACAACAAGAATGTTTGGACTGCACTAATAGATCTGAGAAAAGTCCATGAAGCACTGTTGTGGTTAAGAGAGAACAACAGTCTCTATAAAACAATACATGCATACACCCTAGAAGATTTAAAAAAAATACTTGAAGCCCGTCTTGCTGAAAAAGCGGTTGGTGTTGATAATTTACCTGAAATACCGGAAGCTGCAATCCTTCAGAAACTGACAGAAAGCGCAAAATCTACATTGGTTGAACATTTTTCTGTCGAGCCTCTCAATTCAGCGGTTCCAAAAGACTTCATTGAAGATTTTAAGCAAATGAAAGATCTTGGTACTGACCAATTTCAAATCAAGAAACTAAAAGGTGAGAGCGAAGACTTATTTCAGGAAGAACTTGATCTAAAAGTGTTTCCAAATCTTTTCCCGAAAGGCAAATATGGCTTGCGTGACAAGGCAAGACCATTTCGGATTAGGAATGCAGAATATTTTAAATCAAGGCTTCTTAGCAGACATACTAAGTTTCGTCTTGACAAACAGTTTCTTTTTCACAGCTTCCAATTGCAAGAATTCTCTTACATGTGTAATAGCGTTGGTCATATGTTGCGGACTGTGAAACCAAATCAAAATGCTCGTCAATTTATAGACAGGCTTCATTCCCGTGATGGAGAGATGGAAGCGACTTTGTTTTCTGTTCAATCAAAAATCAGAGGATCTCAGCAGTATTTTCAATCTCTTTCCTATAAAGTAAAGTCAATGATTGAGCAATTGGGTCCACCGACTTTGTTTCTGACAGTTTCATGTGCTGAGTGGTACTCTCCTGAATTTATTGACTATTTACGGACTGTCCATAAGAACTTACCTGGTGTGGCAAAAATGACCCCAGCAGAGTTGACATGTCTAGATCCAATTGCAGTTTCCATGCACTTTGACCAAAAATGGACACCTATATTTAATGAGCTAATTTGTTCAAAGACAAATCCTTTGTTTGGTAAAATTAAGGATCATTTCTGGTGTATCGAGTATCAGAAACGAGGTGCGCCTCATGTACACTGTGTGTTGTGGATTGAAGAAGCTCCTATTATTGGGAAATCAACAGCGTCTGAAGTGATTCAGTATATCAATAGTATTATAACTTGTGAAATACCAAATAGATTGACTAGTCCAACTCTTCACAAACTAGTCAAAGACCATCAAGTGCACCGCTGTAACACATACTGTCAAAGAAAGTATAAGAGAAAAAGAGGAAGATGGGTTACGTATTGTAAGTTTGGCTTTCCTCGTCCTACAAAGGAACGAACAGAATTATATGACATCCTTGACTGCTTGGCTCATGGTACAAACCGTAAAAAGCCAAGAAAAAGAATATATCATCTGCCTCGAAGAGATGACGAGCGTTATATAAATGACTATTCTCCTGCGTTACTTATTGCTAATCAAGCAAACATTGATATTCAATATATTGGCCATTTGGGCTCTAAATTACCGTATTACATTACCGATTACATGACAAAAGCAGAGAGTGTCGAAATAGAAGCAATGTGGGAGGAAGTAAATAATGCATGCAAAAGTCTTGGTCAACGAACTATGTCCTACTTGTTGAAGTCCATAAAAACCCGTCAAGTTGGAGCAGTTGAAGCTGCTGATAGGCTTCTTGGTACTAAATTGTATATTATTTCTAGGCAATTTAGATATATTGACCTTGCGAAAAAGAGCGAGGTGAAGAGGACACTGAGAAGGTATGAGGAGCTTGAAAAGCTTGCTAAAAACGATCCACAGAGTGGTGATTTGTACATTGCCCACTGGGTTATTGATATCTACCCTAAAAGACCGGAGCATATGGAAAATATCGGTCTTTTTCAGTTATTGTCTTGGTATGAACGGGAGCGTAATGGTACTGATGATAATATGATATTAACTGACGGGTCCTTCTACCTCAGAAAAAGGCTTTTTAAACCGTATATCATACAGCACAGAAAGGTAAACCCATTTGAAACTGACGAGAAGAAAAATGCTTACTATGGAGATCTTTTAAAATTGTTTAAACCTTGGAGAGATGAAAATGAACTAGTAGTCAGTGGAAATAGCAACTACGAAACCTACTGTGTTGAAAGTGTAAACTATCCCGACATGGTAGCTTACCACGAAAAATTTGTTGTTAACTTGTTGTGCACTTAAGGAGACAAGACTTTTTATTATTGATGAAATTAGTATGGTTTCGTCTCTTCTTTTAACCTACATTCATTTAAGACTATCAGAAATATTGGCAGTTGATTTGCCAATGGGTAATGCTAACTGCGTATTTTTGGGAGATTTTCTTCAATTAAGACCAGTAAGTGGTAATCCTCCTTATATGCCTCTCACACGACTAGAGGTAAAAAACAGGATTGGATCAGTTGGTACTTTTAACCTCTGGCATCTATTTGAGTATGAGGAACTAACCATAAATGTGAGACAAAAGATGGATAAGAGTTATGCTAATACACTTTCTGAAATTAGACAAGGGTTTTGCACTGGTGAAAATTTGAATAGTCTTTACAAGAGAAAAGTTGGGAGCTCCTACAGTGCTTCAAATGACAAAATTATAGATCTATACTCAAAATTGTATGAAGAGGGAAATAGAACTGTCATTCTTATGCCCACCAATGAAAATTGTATGGTGATTAACGAGTTACTTCTTACAAAAATCTGCACAGACTACGTTAAACTTTCTGCAGTTGATCGACTCTCTTCAGTTGTTGACGACAAACGAATCGAACAGAAAGCAGCAAACACTGTTTTAAACTTTGGCAACGACAGAAAAAGAACAGCCGGTTCTTTCATGAGCTTGTTGCTTGCAGTAGGTGCACGTGTAATGCTCCAAAGAAATATTTGTGTTGCTAAGGGGCTAGTAAATGGATCAATGGGAACAGTAACAAGCTTCAAGTTGCTACCAAACGGAGAAATAATTGGAGTTCTTGTAAAATTTGATTGACTGGAACTTCCGGTTGAAATTGGCAGAGAAACCGTGCGCTTTGAAGTTTTGAAGCAAGTCTTTTTATGCGAAGACAGTTTCCTCTTCAACTGGCCTTTGCCATTACAATACACAAGTCCCAAGGACTAAGTTTACAGTGTGCAATTGTTGATGCAGGTAATTGTTGCTTCGGTCCAGGTATGTTGTACGTTGCTCTTTCCCGTGTGACCACTAGTGCAGGTTTACATCTAGTAGAATTTGATAAAACAAAGATTTATTGCGATGTTGATGCTTTAATTGAGTACAACCGTTTGAGACAAATTTATAGAACAGATCTTCCATTGTTTGAGTTCCCAGAAAGGCAACTCAGAGGTACACCAGATGAGTACGTGGTTAATGGGGTCAATGACCTAAATTTCCAAGGTCGATGTTGTTGTTGTTGTAAGTGCACGCTCTCAGCGAATGTTATGATCCAGAAATAGAAAACATCATTTGTTGTTGTTTTGGACATGTACATGCTCGAGGCGAGTGTCATGGTGTCCAGAAATAGGAAATAGTAATTGGAAGAGGTTTTGAGTGTGGTCGTTATAATACACAAGTTTCATTTGAACAGTGTTGTGAGGTCCTCTACCCCAACCCCAAAGGTTCCGATCCCTCTACCCCAACCCCGAAGGAAGCCACCGGTCCTCAAAGGTCCACTGGGCTCCCAAAGGGCCCCCGGCCCTCAAGGTTCCCCCAGACCCCCCCGGGGCCCAAAGGGCCCCTCCCCCCTTTGCCCCCCCCAAAGGAGCCCCTCTCCCTCCATCTCCTCCCTCCTCCCCCCATCCCCCCTCCCCCCTCCCCTCCTCCTCCTTCCCTCCTCCTCCTCCCCTCCTCCTCCCCTCCCCTCCTCTCCTCCCCTTCCCTCCCTCATTTCTTATACTTTTTTTGTGCATTGAGACACAGAACGACCCCCTCCCCCCGGCCCCTCCCCCCTCCAAAGGTCTGATTTTTCAAAGTTCATTTTGAATTTCCTTCGTTGAAATGCTAGAGTTGGATTGTTTCAATAGTGTTTGGTTGTGGTTTGCCTTGTCACAGTTACATTTTCATGATTTTTCAAATTTAATTTTGAATTTCTTTCGTTGAAATTAAAAAGTTGGAATATTTCAGTAGTGTTTGGTTGTGGTTTACATTGAAACTGTTAAATTTTATTGATTTTTCAAAGCTAATTTTTAATTTCTTTCGTTAAAATGCAAGAGTTGGAATTTTTCAGTAGTGTTTGGTTGTGGTTTACCTTGTGACAGTTAACGTTTTTCGAATTTTCGTATCTCATTGCGTATTGCAATCCTTGAAGTGCAAGAACTGGACTATTTCAGTAGTGAATGTTTATCGTTTACATTGTTGCACTTAAACGATATCGATTATTAAAATTGATGTTGACTTTCGAAAATTGTAAAGCAATATTTGTAATATTTAAGTAGTGTTTGGTTTACCTTGTCACAGTTAAATTTTCTTGATTTTTCAAAGTTCATTTTGAATTTATTTCTTTGAAATGCAAGAGTTGGAATATTTCAGTAGTGTTTGGTTGTGGTTTAACTTGTCACTGTAACATTTTCTTGTTTTTTCAAAGTTTATTTTGAATTTATTTGTTGAAATGCAAGAGTTGGAATATTTCAGTAGTGTATTGTTGTAGTTTACCTTGTCACAGTTACATTTTCTTGATTTTTCAAAGTTCATTTTGAATTTCTTTTGTTGAAATGCAAGAGTTGGAATATTTCAGTATTTCAGTAGTGTTTGGTTGTGGATTACCTTGTCACAGTTACATTTTCTTGATTTTTCAAAGTTCATTTGAATTTCTTTCGTTGAAATGCAAGATTTGGAATATTTCATCAATGTTTGGTTTTGGTTTAAATTGTCAAAGTTATATTTTCTTGATTTTTCAACGTTCTTTTTGAATTTCTTTCGTTGAAAAGCAAGAGTTGGAATATTTTACTAGTGTTGGATTGTGGTTTTCCCTGTAACATTTACATTTTCTTGGTTTTTCAAAGATCATTTTGAATTAATTTCGTTGAAATGCAAGAGTTGTAATATTTCACTAGTGTTTGGTGGTGGTTTACCTTGTCACAGTTACATTTTCTTGATTTTTCAAAGTTCATTTTGAATTTTTTTCGTTGAAATACAAGAGTTGGAATATTTCAGTCGTGTTTGGTTGTGGTTTACCTTGTCAGAGTTACATTTTCTTGATTTTTCAAAGTTCATTTTGAATTTCCTTTGTTGAAATGCAAGACTTGGAATATTTCAGTAGTGTTTGGTTGTGGTTTACCGTGTCACAGTTACATTTTCTTGATTTTTCAAAGTTCATTTTGAATTTCCTTCGTTGAAATGCAAGAGTTAGACTTCGTTAATTTAGGTTAGACTAGGTTGGCCTACGTACGCGCGCGTACGTAGGCTAACCTAGTCTAACCTAAATTAACCTAACCTAACATAATCTAACCTAACCTAACCATACACCTAATTTTTTGTCTGTCTCTAACCAAATCTAAGCGCAACTAAGTGATGCAATAGTAGTACAATAGATAACTAGGCTGAAAATACGTACCTATACATTTTGAGTGTGGAGGGGGGGGATTTAAAGTAAAGACATAAAAATGAAATTGTTAAAATAAAGAAAATGTAAAAGTTACAAAGTAAAACAATAGCAAACACTACTGAACTATTCCGACTCGTGGGTTTCAGTAAAAAATATTCACAATGAACATTGAAAAATAAAGAAAGTGTAACTGTGACTAGGTAAACCACAACCAAACACTACTTAAATATTCCAACTCTTGCATTTCAACGAAATAAATTCAAAATGATCTTTGAAAAATCAGGAAAATGTAACTCTGACAAGGTAAACCACAACCAAACACTACTGAAATATTCCAACTCTTGCATTTCAATGAAAGAAATTCAAAATGAACTTCCGACAGGTTAAAACATTACAAAACGATACGTAAATAGGAAAACTCTTTCAAATCAACGAAAAAAAAATTCAAAACGAACTTTGAAAAATCCGTAAAATAAAACATTTATAAGTTAAACCAGAACCAAATCAAACATAAAATTACCAGATCAAGCATTTAAACGACAGACATTCAGAATCAACATTGAACAATCAAGAAAATGTAACTGTGACACGGTAAACCACAACTAAACACTACTGAAATATTTCAACTATTGCATTTCAAATAAAGAAATTCAAAATAAAAAATTAAAAATAAATAAAATGTAACTTTGACAAGGTAAACAACAACCAAACAATAATGAAATATTCCAACTCTTGCATTTCAATGAATAAAATTAAAGATTAACTTTGAAAATTAAAGAAAATATGACTTTGACTAGTTAAACTTCAACAAAAAACTACTGAAATAATCCAAATCTTGCATTTCAAAGAAAGAAATTCAAAATAAACTTTGAAAAATCAAGAAAATATAACTGTGACATGGTAAACTACAACCAAACACTAATGAAAAATTACAAATCGATAATTTAAACTAAATAATAAAATTTTTATGATTTAATAATTGTGAAATTTCATCACATAAAATTAAAACAAAAACAAAACACTAATGAAATATTCCAACTCTTTCATTTCAAAGAAGGAAGTTCAAAATGAACTTTGAAAAATAAAGAAAATGTAAGTGTGACAATGTAAACCACAACCAAACACTACTTAAATATTCCAACTCTTGCCTTTCAACGAAAGAAATTCAAAATGAACTTTGAAAAATCAAGAGAATGTAACTGTGACACAGTTAACCACAACCAAACACTACTGAAATATTCCAACTCGTGCATTACAACTAAAAAAATGCCTAATGGAAAAAGAAAAATCCACACAATGAAACTGTTACTAAGTAAACAGTCCCCAAAGACAACTGAAATAGTCACACTCTCTAATTCCAATGAATGAAAATCAAAATGAGATGTGAAAAATCCGGAATATTTACGTTTGACAAGGTAAACCAAAGTCGCAAACAACTTCTATCTTCAGACTCTTGTCTTTCAATAAAAGAAATTCGAAATGAACTTTGAAAAATCAAGAAAATGTAACTGTGACACGGTAAACCACAACCAACCACTACTGAAATATTCCAACTCTTGCATTTCAACGAAAGAAATTCAAAATGAACTTTTAAAAATCAAGAAAATGTAACTGTGACAAGGTAAACCACAACAAAACACTACTGAAATATTACAACTCTTGCATTTCAATGAAAAAAATTCAAAATGAACTTTGAAACATCAAGAAAACGTAACTGTGACACGTTAAAACATAACGAAACGCAACTGAAATATTCCAACTCTTGCATTTCAACGAAAGAAATTCAAAATGAACTTTGAAAAATCAAGAGAATGTAAGTGTGACAAGGTAAACCACAACCAAACACTACTGAAATATTCCAACTCTTGCATTTCAATGAAAGAAATTCAAAATGAACTTTGAAAAATTAAGGGAATGTAACTGTGACAGGGTAAACTACAACAGCACACTACTGAAATATTCCAACTCTTTCATTTCAACGAAAGAAATTCAAAATGAACTTTGAAAAATCAAGAAAATGTAACTATGACAAGGTAAACCACAACCAAACACTACTGAAATATTCCAACTCTTGCATTTAAATTAAAGAAATTCAAAATGAAATTTGAAAAATCAAGAATATGTAAATGTGACAAGGTAAACAACAACAAAACACTACTGAAATATTCCAACTCTTTCATTTCAAAGATAGAAATTCCAAATGAACTTTGAAAAATCACGAAAATGTAACTGTGACAAGGTAAACCACAACCAAGCACAACTGAAATATTCCAACTCTTGTATTTCAACGAAATAAGTTCGAAATGAACTTTGAAAAATAAAGAAAATGTAACTGTGACACGGTAAACCACAACAAGACACTCCTGAATTATTCGAACTCTTGCATTTCAAAGTAAGAAATTAAAAATGAGCATTGAAACATACAGAAACTGTATCTGAGACACTCTAAACCACAACCAAACAATACTGAAATAGTACAACTCTATCATTTCAACGAATTAAATTCAAGATGAACTATTAAACATCAACAAAATGTAACTGTGACAAGGTAAACCACTACAAAACACAACTGATATAATCCAACTCTTGCATTTCAATGAAAAAAATTCAAAATGAACTTTGAAAAATCAGGAAAATGTAACTGTGACAAGGTAAACCACAATCAAATACTACTGAAATATTCTAACTCTTGCATTTCAACGAAAGAAATTCGAAATGAACTTTGAAAAATAAAGAAAATGTAACTGTGACACGGTAAACCACAACCAAACACAACTGAAATATTTCAACTATTGCATTTCAACGAAAGAAATTCAAAATGAACTTTGAAAAATTAAGAAAATGTAGCTGTGACAAGGTAAACCACAACCAAACACTACTGAAATATTCCAACTCTTGCATTTCAACTAAAGAATTTCAAGATGAACTTTGAAAAATTAAGAAAATGTAACTGTGACAAGGTCAACCACTACCAAACACAACTGAAATAGTACAACTCTTGCATTTCAACTAAAGAAATTCAAAATGAACTTTGAAAAATAAAGAGAATGTAACTATGACAAGGTAATCCACAACGAAACACAACTGAAATTATCCAACTCTTGCATTTCAACGAAAAAAATTCAATATTAACTTTTAAAAATTATTAAAATGTAACAATGACACGGTAAACCACACCCAAACACTACTGAAATATTCCAACTCTTGCATTTCAATGAAAGAAGTTCAAAATGAAAATGAAAAATCAAGAAAATGTAACTGTGACAAGGTAAACCACAACGAAACACTACTGAAATATTCCAACTCTTGCATTTCAACGAAAGAAATTCGAAATGAACTATGAAAAATCAAGAAAATATAACTGTGACAATTTAATCCTCAAAAAAACACACCTGAAATAATCCAATTCAGTCATTTCAACTAAGGAAATTAAAAACTATTTATGAAAAATAATTAGACTGTAACTCAGTTAAGGTAAACCATAACCAAACCCTAATTAAATATTCAATATCTTGCATTTAAATAAAAGAAATTGAAAATGTACTTTTAAAAATCAATAAAATTTATCTGTTACAAGGTAAACCACAACCAAACACAACTGAAAGATTACAACTCTTTAATTTCAAATAAATAAATTAAAAATGAAATTTGAAAAATCAAGAAAATTTAAATTTGACAATTTAAAACTGTACAAAACACTACTGATATATTAAAACTCTTGCATTTAAACGAAAAAAAATTCAAAATTAACTTTGAAAAACAAAGAAAATGTACATGTGACACGGTAAACCACAATCAAACACTACTGAAATATTCCAACTCTTGCATTTCAAAGAAAGAAATTCTAAATTAACTTTGAAAAATAAAGAACATATAACTGTGACAATGTAAACCACAACAAAACACTACTGAAATATATCAACTATTGCATTTCAACGAAAGAAATTAAAAATTAAATTTTAAAAATAATTAAAATGTAACTCTGACAAGGTAAACCACAACCAAACAAAACTGAAATATTCCAACTATTAAATTTCAATTAATAAAATAAAAACTTAACTTTGAAAAATCAAGAAAATGTAACCCATACTATGTAAAACTCTAACAAACACTACTTAAATATTACACCTCTTGCAGTTCAATTAAATAAATTAAAAATTAACTTTGAAAAATTAAGAAAATATAACTGTGACAAGGTAAACCAAACCTAGACACATCTTAAACATTCCAACTCTTGCATTTCAAAGATATAAATTCAAAATGAACTTTTAAAAATAAAAAAAATGTAACCCTGATAATGTAAACCACAACGAATCACTACTGATATATTCCAACTCTCGAATTTCAACTAAGTAACTTCAAAATGAACTTTGAAATATCAAGAAAATGTAACTGTGAAAAGGTGAACCACAACCAAACACTCCTGAAATATTCCAACTCTTGCATTTCAAGGAAATAAATTCAAAATGAACTTTGAAAAATCAAGATAATGTAACTCTGACATAGTAATCCACAACCAAACACTACTTAAATAGTCCAACTCTTTCATTTAAAAGAAAAAAATTCAACATAAACTATGAAAAATCAAGAAAATGTAACTGTGACACAGTAAACCACAACCAAACACTACTGAAATATTCCAACTCTTGAATTTCAAAGAAATAAATTCAAAATGAACTTTGAAAAATCAAGAAAATGTAACTGTGACAAGGTAAACCACAACCAAACACTACTGAAATATTCCAACTCTTGCATTTCAAGAACAGAAATTCTAAATGAACTTTGAATAATCCAGAATATGTAACTGTGACACGCTAAACCACAACAAAACCCGAATGAAATATTCAATCTAGTGAATAACAACTATAGAAAATCAAAATGAACATTGATAATTAATGAAAAGGTAACTGTGACCAGGTAAACTATAACCAACCAATACTGAAAGATTCAAACTCTTGCATTTCAATGAAAGAAATTCAAAATGAACTTTGAAAAATCAAGAAAATGT